>NC_036238.1:6828282-6879050 GCF_002742605.1 Olea europaea var. sylvestris | reverse complement strand
AGTATCAGACAGGTGTAAAATAATTGAAGTGTATACAAGTTCATCACACTCTTCTTTTTGTACTTCTATTAAATTTGCAGGAAATTTGCCATCTATGGCCTTTGAAACTTTTTGTTGGACCAAAATACCCTTCATCTTTTGTTGCCAAATTGAAAAATCTCATTTCCCATTAAAAATTCCAAATTCAAAGTGTGAAAACATTTTTAATGAGAAAACAAAAAACAGAACAATCAAGTCACAAATAGGTCACACAAAGTAATCCTAAAGTCGTAATATACACCGTTTTAGATTCCCAAGATTTCGTAAGATTCACGATCTTAGATCAAGGGAATGTTCGAACAGGTCAAGTCCATGTGTTCTAATTGGATAATTAATGCAAACACGAAGGTATATAAACAAAAATTCCAAATTTTCATGCAACAAGTCTCACATAGTGACTATATGACAGATAAGCACAAAATCAACTACCAACTTGCAATCAAAGTTTAACACTTCAAAATAGAGCAAATAATTTCTAAACTTTCTAGCACAAGCAATGGTTTCCAAGCAATGACAATCATCAATCCTAAAATCACCCCACACGATGATCTGCTAATGCTAAAATTTAAACTGAGTCAAGCCAATATACCAGAACGGACCTATCTGAGTTCGTAAATTACGAGAGATGCGAATTTATCACTTAAAGGACCACCACTATTCATCCTAAAGTCTCTAGAAATTGTAGCAACCAAAAAATCACAATCGAGTCCCGAATGCCCGAAGAACAACGCAGTCCAGATTCTACTGTGTACCTTGAAACAGAAAAATTTCAACACGAGAAATGTCAGAAATAATATGAGGAACAAACTGTCTGAAGGGACCTCTTCGAAATTCAATCTCACGCACCCTCACACGCTGGTTCTTTCCTCTGTGCGTGGGCCTCACGCGCCACCACACGCGCCGTCGTCGACCGACACCTATTACCCTGTAGGGTTCGTCTCCTCCTATACGTCATGCCAGTGATCTCCGTTTCCCCAAACTCCTTCTGGATTGATCAAAAAATGCAAAAAATGGAGACTAATTTTGACAGTTTTTGGACAGCTTCTTCGATTTGATTTCTAGTGCAATTTCTGGACCTTTTTGGTATGTTTCACGAGCCAAAACCACCACCTTGAAGTTCTGATACCAATTGTTACGGAAGCTCTCTTGAAAGATCTTCAAATTGGTGATTTGGACTCAATCCAACACACCTTTCTCAACCAACAACTAGTCCAATCGGCTCCAAACTACAACCAATTGATTCACCTCAGTTGCTATTCAATTTTACCCATGTAGGACAAGAAATGATGATGATTTGTGGCCAAAAAGGCTAGGAGAAGACACCACAAAGGCATACTATGAAGGACCACCAATTGCACACGTTATACAAGCGTTCTGGACACTTCTGGAGGTCTTTTTTCTCACACAAAGGGGGACAGCCAGGATTCTCCTTTTCTTCTCCCAAAATCACACAATACATCATTAGAAAGTGGCTGGGTTATAGCCAAATATATACTCTAGGGTTAGGCTTTAAGTTGGGTCATTAAAGGGGTAAACGGGCCAAGATTCAAGCCATTCATAAGGAAATACAATTGGGCTAAGTGTAGCTCATGGACTTAGTTGTTGGACTTATTTCATTCATCGACTTATGCCTATGAAATAATATTAACCCATGTTAACATCATAGCCCGGAATTTATTGAGTATCAAAAACCCAACAGAAGCTATTATTGAATCTTCAATTAATTAGTTGACCTAAACCACAATTGACGCCCAACTACTAGAGACAAGCCAAGAATCGTGTGTAAATAATTATGAGGCACAATTCAAAAATCATTACTAAAGTTTCATTATTCATAAATTAGGTATTAATATAATAACTAAATATTAAATATCTCCACCTAATTATTTCAAACCCTAATAATTTTTCCCTATCTTTTCTCTCTATACTCTCTTCCTTATCTCTCTATATTCTCTCTACCGCAAAACACCACCGAAGGTTCCGTCGCACATGAACTGTCGTTGCCCATCGGAGAGTATCGTCGACGAAGACACTCTCAGGTGCGTCATCACTACGTGTGGCTTTGTACAGATGGTGGGTTGTTCATGAATTGTCGTGGTGGTTGTTCATCGTTGCTGCGCTCAGTTGTAATGGTGGGCTCGATGACTGGTAGTTTGTGCGATGGTGATGGTTTCGATTATGATGGGTTCGTGTGTCATCGCCACCAGCTGTAATGAAGAGAAAATCGAAGCGTCTGGTTTGTTGTGTGATGATCTGAACTTTTTGTTAGNCCACATATTAAACCTTGACCTTAAAATTTGATAATTTGTGACTGAAAAACAATTTATGACTAACAAATTTGAAAATTTATGATTGATAGATAAACTGTGACCTGTAATTTTTTTGATTTGTGATCTCGAAATAATCTGTGACCAATAATTATGCATATGTAATCATTAACTGTATAATTGTGACTTTATTATATTTAATTAATTAGCTAATACCTGAGTTTTGCATTTTGAAACTTGACACCTGGAAATTGAATTGTGTCAAAGTTAACACCTAACTTTTAAATTTTTGCCAATAATTATTATGTACGAGGCCCGACACATTTGGTTATTTAACCTATTTTTTTGTAGCACCTATTTATATTACTCAGTTGTCCCCTTTGTGAGATATTACAATACATACACACGGCTTCCTTTGCCCCTTTGAGAGAAAAAGCGACTGCCATTTCGTGACCTTAGTTCTTCGACCTCCGACTACCTTATTCAGTCTTTATGTGACCGGTGCTTCCTCTCCCAGTCTTGAGTTTGTCTCTGGCCTACTTCGTGACCTCCGACTGCCACCTATTCACATCCCTTTTTGCTCCAATTTCGCTTCCTTGTTTGGTTGTCTCATACCCTGTTTGCTCGACCTCGGTTTGGGTGATTCCTTCATTGTTGTGGCATGAGAGTCTTTGGAGCAGTCCAATGTTGGAGTTTCCTTATGGTTTGGATTTGATCTGAGCCCTTTACAATCCCTTTGGTGCCAATTCCATTATCAAAAGGAAAGTTGATTTCTTACTTTGATTAATAGTGTTCATTCTCTTATTATCAATTGATATTGCTTAACTTTGTGTTTTGATTATTGATTAAAGGCTAATTTATCTCTACAAACTAGTATCAGAGCTTTATTGTGTTATCAGTAATTGTGGTGAGGTGCAATTGTCTCTAGTGATTTCAAAATTGAAACCTATAATCTTGGTTGTGACTTGGAACGTGTTGCTATAATCTTTCATTGTTGATTTTGCAATAAGTTGATTTTGCAATAAGGACAGGGGCGGACCAAGGATCACGATCCAGTGGGGACGAGAAAAAATTACTTCAAAAAGAATTTCAAGTTAGAAATAACGATAATAATCAAAACGTAGTACTTTTTTACAATTTTTCCTTATGGCTTCTCATACTTTGAAAACACCTTATAATAGTCTTGTTATCGATTTCGTTAAATACCTCTTTTTCCACATACACAACTAAGCTATCATTCATCCATTGGTCTCCAATCTGATTACGCAGTCGATTCTTCACAATGTTTATAACAGAAAATACTCTTTCAACTGAAGCAGTAGCAACTGGAAGAGTTAATCCTAAAGTTACAAGCATGTAAACTAATAGATACACTTTATTTCTTTTGGTCTCAACCAACTTCAATGCAAGTTCACTAAGTCCTTTCAATTCTCTGAACTCCTTGTTAGAGTGCATATCAACAATATGGTTTCGAAGCTGATCATCAAGTGTCATAAACTGTCCCTTTGAAAAATCCTTAGGATAATACTTAGCAAGACGAATTAATTTATCCTTGTCAAAAGCAGAGAATGAATCACCGGGGCATAAACATGCTAAACAAAAAAGTAACTATGTATTTACCTCAGAAAAATGATCATTCAATTCTTGAAGTTGCATATCAATGATAGAATAAAATAAATCCACACGGAAGTGATGAAAATTTGTCATTTCTCCAGTACTACATCGTGAGCAACCTGGGTGTACAAACACACTATGCATATCAGGAACATCATTATTATGCTTTTGACAAAAAGAAACGACTTCATCCAAAAAAGAATCCTACTCATTGTCCCTCATTTCTTGGAGTCTTGTTTTCATATGTCACTAAACTCATGGCATTTACAATATCCTGATCTTTTATTTGTAATGCTATAGACAGTTCATTTGAAATTCCTAAGATAGTTCTCATGAGGTGTAAATTAATCACAAACTCAAATGACTGCATTGAGTCGAATAAATTATCCACATCACATCTTTGTTCACATGTTGATCCATCAATTGAAATCATTTCAATGACATCAATTATAGGTGAGAACATCAAAATCAAACTAACCAAAGTACGATAATGTGATCCCCTACGTGTATCACCAAAATGTGTAATAGTACTTTGTTGATTAAGACCTCACCCACTTGAAATCTCACCATTAATGAGTGCTTCAAAAATTATGGCTTCTTGTTTCTATCGGAGAATACCACAATGTTTAGAAGAAGCTCCAACAATATTCACCATGCTAGAAACCAAATTAAAGAGCGTTTGGACTTTCTTATGCTTCTTTGTTATAGCTACAAGAGCTAATTGAAGTTGATGAGCAAAACAATGAACATAAAAGGCACTTGGATTCTCTTTCAAAATAAGTATTTTGAGACCTTTGAACTCACCTTGCATATTACTCGCCCCATCATAACCTTGACCTCGCAATCTGGATATACTCAACCCATATCTTGAAAATAATTTATCTATAGCAGCTTTAAGTGATAGAGCTGTAGTACTGAAAACATGTTCAATCCTAATAAAACGTTCAACCACATGTCTCGTCTTATCAAAAATAATGTAAAACAGTAGCATTTGCTCCTTCACTGAGATAACTTGAGATTCATCAACTAAAATTGAAAAGAATGTATCATTAATATCTTTGATGATAATATCAATCGTTTCAACAGCTCTGGCACTTACAATATCCTTCTAAATTTTTGGTGATGTTAGTTTGTGATTTTTCGGAGCATTTTTCAAAGTGACAGCTTTAGTCCTTCCATTATGATCAGTTAGAAACTTCAACTATTCAAGAAAGTTACCTTGATTATTTGACTCTTCACACTCATTGTGACCATGAAAAGGTAGTCCTTGACGTAAAAGAAGTCGTATACAATCAATTGATGCATTCAAACGAATTTGATATACACGTCGTGCTCATTTTGACTGCTTGAATAAAACTATCTCAATATGTTGCTCTTGATTCATCAAGGCTTCACAATTTCTTCGGGCTTCATTGTGTGCACTATGGACATCTCCAACATGAACTCCAAGTCTATCCTTCTTTTTAAAATTATAGAACCCTTCTTTTACAAAAGCATCACCACCTCTTTGTTCCCTATTGTTTGGTTCAAAAAGACAACATTATAAGCAAAATGCAGCATTTTTACTTATACTATATTCTAACCAATCAGGATATTCATTGAACCAAGCAGGAATGAATCACCTTAATTTTTTACGTGGAAACACATAACTTCGAGGTTGACATGGACCTCTCTGCAAGTATGCTCTTCTTATTTGATCTCGAAGATTAACATTGAAATCCAATATTGGAGTTCTTAATCCGGGATCCGTGGAAAGTTGTGCAACATCAATATGTTCAATACTTGCTTTCTTTACCTCATCATTTTCTTGAAAATTAGTGTCATCAATACTTGCTTCCTTTGCTTCATCATTTTCTCCAACAGTAGCATCCTTACCACTGGCTTCCTTTGCCTTGACATTTTCTTTAATAGAAATTTCCTCAATGAGTTGTTTTTTTGCCTCAACATTTTCTTCAGTAGATATTTGAGATACCTTTTTAAAATATCTCAACATATCTTCCTATCCTACAAGCCAAACAAAGCTTGCATAAATATACCAACGGTGAAATGGAAAGTTAAGAGATGAACTCCAAATCTAAAATTGATGAACTAAAATGACCTTGATCTCAAAAATAAGTGAGTTTCTCGAGTAATATAAATGAAATACAAGTACGCAGATTGATACTTGGATATCAAATATAAGTAACTAAAACCCAAGAGACCTAAATCCTAATGTGAAATTTTTTTATAGGTTCCGGTAAAAATACATAAAAAGGGTAACAATCAACATTTGAGAATCCAAGTCCAACAATTGAACCACTACAATCCAAATTCAAGAGATTTTCAATTCTGCCCCTGATCCAAATTCCCAGACAGGAAACTCAGGAAGTAATTAAGTAAATCTAAGTTATCTAACAATTTACAATTCAAGACATTTTCAATTCATATTGCTGAAAAATCAATACATTTCATTCACTATCACTGATTCATGGCTTCATATATTTTTTTAATCCAACCATCACAAACATAAATAATAAGATTAAGACAAAGAAATTGATTACCAAATTTTGTTTCTTCAATCTATTCGCACCGCACCATCCGTCCTCCATCACACTCGCACACTCTCGCTACCTCGCACTGGTTCAAGTCCATAGGGTTTGGGAATTATGGACCTCATTTTCAATGTTAAAAACTTAAAATTGTTTGGCTTGGGTTAAAAATCATGGGCTTCTATTAATCTATTGTATGGGCCTTTTTGAATGTCAAAAAAATTAAGGGTCCAGTGGGGGCAATTAGGTCCGTCACTAAATAAGGACTTGAATCCTTAATTAACGTTTCCCATATCTATTTTTGTACGGACCACTGTTAGGTCCGCTATGGTAAATTGGATGGAACTCTTTAAATTTCTACAATAGTAGGCCATCATGTGGGTGTGGCCAATATGATTGAGTGTTGGATAACTATTGCCTATTGATAAAAGTTAAGATTACTTGCATTTTTGTGTTGTAATCATTTTTTACTATTGCGAATTCGATATTGTTGCTGAGTTAATTGTAGTTAGAACTGTTACCTAAACTTCACCAACTCAACAATTCTCATGGGACTGAGATCTCGAATGTTACAAAACCCTGGAAATTTAGATCGTCGTATATTTGTGACCTTTAAGACATATTTCGCATGGTTATCTTTTTGAAGGTTGTTTTACATGCTACATGTCTTATTTGTCTAGATGTTGACACATCACTTTGACTTGAATGTCTTTAATAGTAAGTGTGGGTTTTTCTATTCGGTAACAAAAATGAAAGGAATTTTAGTACAACAAAAAATATCTAAAGTTATTGATAATACTTTTACGACTATTATGACTGTGAATAAAAAAAAAGAGTTTGACAAACTTGCTTATATTTAATTATCTTGCATTTATCTGATTGCATTTTGTAGTTAGTAAACATGATTTTGTTAAAAAAGTTTTGAAAAAGCTTGAAAAAATTTTACTTGACTCAATCCATGTGCAACAAAAAATTTTTGCTTGAAAGTTTCTTCAATTTAAAAGTTGATCACTCAAAAGATTTAGATGACAATCTTGATGTTTTCAATAACCTGGTTCAAAATATTACAGATTGTGGTGAAAAATTGTACGGTGAGTACGAAGATATTATTCTTTTGAATGCTATTTTTGATAGCTATAAGGAAATCAAGAATGTAATCAAATATGGGAAAAATATGTAATCAGATTTTACATCCAATATCTTCTTCGATTCCTTAAAGAGGAAGGAGATAGAGATGAAAGGTGAGAAAGACAACAGAAAAATAGAAAAGATTCACCAAATGATCGGTAGATCTCATTTTAGGGGTAGAAAAGAGCAAAATGATAATGACTAGAAAAAGACGAGAGGTATATCAAAGCCATAGGGGAAGGCAAAGAGAAGGATATATTATGGTTGTGGGAAATTAGGACATTTCATAAATAAGTGTCGTAAAGAGAAAAACAATTTGAGATATCAGAGGATTGGTAAACCCAGTAAGACAAACGTTGCCTTGAGAGATGAATCTATGGAGGTTTACATGCTCTTAAATATTGAACCAACCGAAATTGATCTGTCTATGAACTCGCGTATGCATAGTGGATTCTTAACTCTAGTGCTTCTTTTCATGTTACATCAAATAAATTGTTGTTTGATCATTTGCATGAGTTTGATAATGAATATGTAGCTGCATGTGATAGAGTTGCATATAAGATCACTAGTATAGATAATGTGACAGCTAAATTTGATAGTGGCTTTATGTATATATTAAAAGAACTTAGGTACATTCCATATATGAATAGGAATCTATTTTTTGTGGAGGAGTTAAAGCGTACAAGTTTCACTAGTGTACTCGGTGATTAGGTGTTAAAAATGTTCAAATGAGCACTTAGATAATTTAAGATTGCCAAGAGGAATGTCATATACATCAAGAATGCTAAGGTCATGGGTGGTTTAAATTCCATATCACTTACATTGATTACATGTAGTAGTGGTATCATAGGTTAGCTCATAGAAGTAGCTTATCGATAAGGGTGTATTTGGTAAGGATCAAGTGCCGAGCATGCCACTTTGCTATCATCATGTGCTTGATAAACATCATAGGATGTCATTTGCATCTAGCACACATAATACATCATGAGTATAAAAATATATTCATACTATTTTGTGTGGGGTTCGGGAAGCAATTCGACTTTTGATGGTAATAAATATTTCTTTCTATTATTATTGTTTTCTCGAAATGTGTATGTGTTTATTTACTAAAAGATAAATTTGAAACTTTTGTAAATTTTAAAAATTAAAAATTTGGGTGGAGAACTAGATAGGAAAAAAGATCAAATATTTGCGTGTTGACAATGGTATTGAGTTTTACAATACTGAATTCGATAATTTGTGTAATGAATCTAGCATCACTAGATAAAGGACTCTGACTTACACTTTCCAGTAAAATGAGGTTGCCGAAAGGACGAATCATACTTTACATGATAAAATTAGACGTATGACATTGAGTTCTGGTGTGCCTAAATCGTTTTGGGGTTAAGTTGTTAAGAATGCATGTTATTTGACTAACATGACTCCATTTGTTGTGTTAAATGCTGATACTCCATACGAGATATGATACGATAAGTGAGCTGATTATTCTATGTTTGGAACCTTTGGCTTTGCTCATTTCTCTCATCTAAGTGAGGAAAAACTAGAACTTAAAGCTAAGAAGTGTGTTTTCTCATATTACCCCAAGAGTTAAGAGATATAGGTTATGGGATATGAGCCAAAAGGGTGTGAGAATAATCATAAGTAGTGATATCATCTTTAATGAGTCTGAGATACCTTGAATAGAGAGTGAAGAACAACAAAAAAACTGTTAGGGAAGAGTCCCTAGTTGAGGCGAAGCGAGTGAGTGTCCACATCCTCAATATCTCAAGCGAGCTAGAGTGTAATATACAAAATCAACAGAATAAAGAAATAAAAAGTGATGAGGAAAATGTTGAGAACAATCCTATCAATCAAGACCCTCTAGTTGACTACCAATTAGCTAAGGATAGAGAGAAAAGACCAAGTAGAGAACCCCCAAAGCTTGTTTGATTACATTATAGCCTACACTAGTTTTCAAGAACTAATTGATAAGGAGCCACACACATATGAGGAAGTTTTGAGGAGTGAAAAAAGTGAGAAATAGCTAGGAGTCATAAGAGAAGAGATGAGATCTCTTGCTAAGACTTAATCTTCTTAGACCTAAGGATAAATCTTAGGATGCAAGTGTGTTTATAAGATTAAGGAGAAAATTGTTGAGCATAAGCCTGTGAGATATAAGTCTAAATTGGTATGGGATAAATTATAATGAGATCTTTTTGCCTATTGTTAAGTGTACCACTATTATGGTCATAGTTGCTTTTGTTGCTTATTATAATTGGGAACTTGAATAATTTGATATCAAAACTGCTTTTTTTGCATGGCAAGTTTGACGAAAAGATTTTTATGAATCAGCCTAAAGGTTTTGAAATTAAAGCTAAACATGATCATGTGTGTTTTTTAAGGAATTCCCTTTATCGGTTAAAATAGTCTCCACGTCAATGGTATAAAAAGTTTTGATTGCTATGTGTTGTCATTGACTTCAAGATAAATGAGTTTGACCATTGTTTGTATTATTTGGACCACGGCACTAATAAATAATGTGTATATATTATCTATGTGGACAACATGTTACTAATTGGTCCTAACACGAAAGTGGTAAACATGATTAAAATTGAGTTATGCAAATAATTTGACATAAATGACCTAGGACATACTAGGATAGCGATGGCAAAAAAATCAGCCCCACTCGACCCTGACGGGCATTCGGTGAAGCGGGGTATGAAGAGAAAAAAAAATAAAATAATTTTATTTTTGGACAATTCACCCTTAAAAACTCATTTTGAAATTTTTTTAATTATCGAATAATAGCATAACTCGAAATTTTAAAAATGTTAAAAAAAAAAAAAAGGTAGTAAATGAGGCAAGCCACCATCGCTGCCTCGTCGGGCGGGGTGGCGAATCCGACTCACTGTCATCCCTATGCTAGGAGGATCCCTGGTTTGGAGATTAATAAGGATAGGTCCAATTCTTTCTTATATGTGCATTAAACTCCTTGAATGCTTAAAGTTTTGAAGAAATTGGCATGATTGATTGTAAATCTGCTTTTGTGTCTCTTGAAAACCATTTTATTTTGTCAAAAACAATCACATACTAATGATGAAGAAAAAGATCGTATGAGTAATATTCCATATTCTAAAGTTGGCTCTATTATTTGCCTTATGGTCTGTACTAGACCTGATTTAGCTTTCACTAAGAGTGTATTAGCTTGGTACATGTGTAATTGGGATTCTAAGCATCGAAAAGCATTAAAGTGGTTACTTAGATACTTGAAGAATATTTTTTATGTGGGGTTAGCTTATAGATTTGCTGTGAGGGTAGAAGCTTAAAGGTTTTAGAGATACTAACTATAGTGGTGATTGAGATGATAAGAAATCTACTTGTTCTTATGTTTTTACATTGTGTGACTCGTGTGATTGGAAGTCTCAACTCTAACATTTTATTGCTCCATCTACTGCTAAAGTTGTACATTGATGCCACTGAAACTATTAAAGAAGTTTTATAGTTTAGGGGTTTACTTAATGAATTGGGTGTTTTAAGTGATAATGTGATTGTATATTCTGATAGTCAATTTGCCATCCATTCCATTTGTATAAGAACCTTATGTTTCATGAACACATTAAAAATATAGATGTTAGGCTATATTTTATTAGAAATGTAGTATCTTAAAACTTGAGAAAGTGCATTCAAATTATAACCCTGCAGATATAAATACTAAGGTGCTCCCCTAGTTAAATTTTTGTCTATACTTATAAATATGAGTAAAGGTATATGACGTTTCAATTTTATTTTGAAATCATATCGTGCGACTATTAAACTAGTTTTTTCTTTTTGTAGGTATATTTAACGTCTAGGTGGAGGTTCGTTGGGTATCTTGATACCAAATAAACCCGGGCTGTGATGATATGTTGAATCAGAATAATATTCATAGGCTTCTTTAGAAGTCCATTATTGAATCTTTAATTAATAAGTTGACCCGATCCACAATTGGCGACCTAATTACTAGAGACGAGCCAAGACCCTTGTGTGAATAATTGTTATGTGCGAGGCCCGACCCACTTGGTTATTTAACCTATTTCTTGTGGCACATGTATATTATTCACTTGGCCCCTTTGTGACGGGATATTCTTTGGGATAGTCTGTGTTGGAGTTGCCTCGTGATTTGGGTTTGATCTAAGCCATGTACCATCCATTTTGGAGGCCAATTCCATTATTGAAAGGGAAGTTGATTTCTTGCTTTGATTTATAGTGTTCATTATCTAGTTATCAGTTGTTATTGCTTAAAATTTGTGTTTTGGTTATTGATTGAAGGTTAGTTTATTTCCATAGACCATGACACAGATCTGAACCAAATGAGCCATTTTAACTAAGCTTAAAAATCTACAAATAAATAAATAAATAAGTTACTCAATTTGACAGTAAATAAGCATTAGTTTCAAAATAAATAATTTTTATTTAAAAATTTAAAGTAATAAAAAAAATATCTAAACACATTAAGCGACAAAAAATTTATTCAATTTTTACATATTTTAAGCTTAACTAGAGATGCTTTAAATATACCCCTTTTCAAATATTGGCTCATGGCCTCACAAGCTCAATTATTCCTAATAAACATGTTCACATTTTCTCTCTTTCTTTTTTATATTTAGAAAATGAAATTAACCCATGTTTGATGGAGATTAAAATCAAATTTTGAGTAAATTTTGTTGAAAGTTAATTAAATATGTAATTAAAAAGTTGTAGATCACATAAATTGTGTAGTTAAAATTAATTATTAACTTTAACTTTAACTTAAAATCTAAATTTTAATTTTTACCAAATAAGGGCTACGTGTTTTCCTATTTACATGCAAGCAATTAGCATTTTCAGAGGTTAAGTAGATTGGAAACCCTCAATTGAACATTAACTTTCTATGAACTTATATGGTTTGAGTCCAACCCAAAAGATAAGGACTGTGATAAATTCACAATAAAAAATTGTAACATTAGATAACTCTAGATATCCTCTACAAAGCATGTTGAGGATGAGATGAGAATTACTTGGACAAAACGATTGTGAAGATTACATATATTGCATAAAGCTACTTTCGTATGAATAGTTCCCAAAGTCATGTAATCGGAAGTATGAGCTGCTTCAGTTTTTGAAAGGAGAATAGAATGTAAGGACCCTAATTGTATTTCACATTGCTCGCTCGCTCACTCGACTTAGACTTATTTTATAGGATTATAACCATTTGGACACCTTTGCTTACAAGTTTAATATAACTATTTATGTGATTGTTACAAAATTGTTGTATATGTGGCTCAAATGGAGTGGAACACAGGTCCCCGAATCAAATAAGTCGATGTTGGAGCGAAGCGAAGTGGAGTGAGAGGAGCGCAGAGCATCGAACGAAATAGAGCAGAACGATGGCATTAGCCTTGCGCGAGTTTAATTCACTGTCTAGTCGCCAGGGACACTAAATGGGTTGGGGTGAGGGGCAACGTGGGGACGTTACGGTACATGGGTATTTTCTTATACA
This sequence comes from Olea europaea var. sylvestris, assembly GCF_002742605.1. Lineage (NCBI taxonomy): Eukaryota > Viridiplantae > Streptophyta > Magnoliopsida > Lamiales > Oleaceae > Olea > Olea europaea. Next base: position 6,865,977 of record NC_036238.1, on the reverse strand, counting down.
GGCCTTAAAGTCTTATATGGGCCCATGCTAGGGTTAGTATAAATAATATGTTGTAACCCTATTTTTCACTACTGAATGAAATTATCTCCACTTCGCTCTCGTAGATGTAAACACACTACCAAATCACGTAATTTCTTGTGTTGATTTCTCTATTTCATCTCTTTATTATTGTGCATAAAATCCAACAACTGGTATCAGAGCAAGGTTCAAATGGCGAGTTCTTTGATTACAAAATTCGATGTGATGAAGTTTGACAGATCTGGGAATTTCGAATTATGGCAGCGAAGGGTGAAGAATTTGTTGGGGCAGTAAGGGATGGTGAAGGCTCTATCTGGGAAGAAGTCAGAAGGTATGTCAGATGCCGATTAGAAAGAGCTTAAGGTGCTAGCAATTGGTACAATTCAGCTTTGTTTGGCAGATGAGATCGTGTATCACGTCATGGGCGTTAAGTCTCTGATGGAAGTTTGAGAGAAATTAGAGAGTCGTTATATGTTGAAGTCTCTTACGAACAAGCTGCATCTGAAGCAACAGCTGTACGAGCTCAAGATGTTGGAGGGAACGGATCTGATTCAACACAACAATGTGTTCAATCAAATCATCAGTGATTTATTAAGATTTGAAATCAAGTTTGATGATGAAGACAAGGCAATGATATTGTTGTGCTCTCTTCCTCCTTCGTACGACCACCTGGTGATCATGTTGACGTGGGGTAAAGAGACTCTCAAATCGGAGAAAGTCACATTAGCCTTGTTGGCCTACAACCAGCGAGAACTACGTACTGGCGAAAGTTTATATGAAGAAGGGCTGATCGTAAAGGGCTACCAAGATCGTGTGAGAAAGAAGGACATAAATGGTTCTTACAAAGGGAGAACACGAGATCAAAATCTAGGAATCAAAATTGGCAAAACGTCAAGTGCTATAAATGCCATCAGATGGGTCACTTTAAGAAAGACTGTCCGAATAAGAAGAAAGGTAATGAAAGGAAAGGTGATAGGTCATCAAACTCAACTAGAGTTGCAAAAGGAGACTCAGATTCTGGAGATGAAGACATGCTATCAGTCTCTACAGGATTCTGAAAAATTATGTGGCTGTTGGGTACTTGATTTAGCCTATTCATAGCACATGTGTTCTCACAGGGATTGGTTTTATTCATGTCATCCAGGTAATTTTAGATATGTTCTAATGGGTAATGATACATCATGTAAGGTCATTGGAATGAGATCCATAAAATTTAAAATGTTTGATAGTGTGGTAAGGACCTTGGAAGATGTTATCCATATACCTGAGTTGAGAAAGAATCTAATTTCTTTAGATACTTTAGACACAAATGGTTATTCATATAAGTCAGAGTGTAAGACTCTAACAGTGAAGAAAGGGGCTATATTGTGATGAAGGGTAAGAAATTAGTAGAGAATATCTACAAACTACTCGAGAATACAGTTATAGGTGAAGTTGCTACAGTGGAATCTGAGTTAGATGACACTCTTCTATGGCATATGCGATTGGGGCATATAGGAGAACGTGGTATGGTTGAGCTTCGCAAGAAGAATTTCTTGGAGAGGGTAAAATCATGCAAGCTAGATTTCTGAAAGTTCTGTGTACTTGGAAAATAGTCCAGAGTACAGTTCAAGATGAGAAAACACAAGACAGAGGGCATTCTTGATTACGTGCACTCAGATGTTTGGGGGACCAGTGAGAGAGTTGTCCAAAGGTGGATCTCAGTATTTCATTACTTTCATCGATGGCTTCTCTAAAAAATTTTGGGTATATTTCATGAAGCACAAGCTTGAAGCCTTTCCAAAGTTCAGATTGTGGAAAGCGGAAGTAGAGAAACCAGACAGGCAGAAAAATTAAGTATTTGAGAATAGACAACAGTACAGAGAACACAGATTTACAGTTTCTAAAATTTTGTGGAGAGTATGATATTCAGCGGTATTATAAAGTTCATAAGACACCACAGCAATATGGTGTAGCGAAGAGGATGAACAGTAAAATTATAGAATGGGCAAGATGTTAGAGGCTGAATTAGGGCATTCGATGAGTTTTTGGGTAGAAGTAGTTAACATGGCATGTTATGTCATAAACAGATCACCACGAGCAACACTAGATGGGAAAGTTGCAGAGAAAGCTTGGACAGGTAATGAAGTTGATTATTTTAAATTGAGAGTATTTGGGTGTTCGACTTATGTGCATGTATCCAGTGATGAAAGATCCAAACTTGATCCAAAATCAAGAAAGTGCATTTTTCTAGGATATGTGAAAGGTGTAAAATGTTATAAGTTTTGGGATTCAGAGGCAAGGAAGATAGTGATAAGTAGAGATGCAGTTTTTAATGAAGCATTTATGCTTAAATCTTCTTCAGATAAAGAGAAGCTCAATTCAGACGAAGGCAGCAGCAATAGCTAAATGGTGCAAGTAGAGCTAGATAATGTTGACAGGAAAATTTAAGCTTAGAGAGCGAATAGTTTCTAGGTCAAAGGTAGAGTAGTATCATAGTGTTGTCATAGATAGACCATGTCACATTAGCAAGCCAACAATAAAGTATAGATTCGAGGATTCGATTTTTTATGCACTCATTATCAGCAATAGCGATTCTATAACTTTTCAGGATGCCATTGGTAGTCAGGAGAAATGTAAATGGGTAGAGGCTATAATGGAGAAAATTGAGCGACTGCATAAAAATGATACTTCGGATTTGATGGAGCTTCCAGAGGGGAAGAAATCGATAGGGTATAAGTGAATGTACAGAAAGAAAGAAGCAATGTCAGAAAATGAAGGAGAAAGATACAAGGCTTGATTAGTAGCAAAGGGATACTCACAGAGGAAGGGAGTAGATTATGATGAAATTTTCTCTCCGATCATCAGATACACTTCCATCAGGATTGTTTTGGCAATGGTGGCTAGTTTTGATTTGGAGTTAGAGCTGCTAGATGTGAAGATCATTTTCTTTCATGGAGATTTGGAGGATCAGATTTTCATGGAGCAGCCAGAGGGGTCCTTGGAACCAGGCACAGAGAGTCTTGTGTGTAAATTGAAGAAGTCTTTATACGGGCTTAAGTAGTCTCCTCGACAATGGTACAAGATGTTTGACTCTCATATGATTCAGATTGACTACAGTCGTTGTGATTATAATTGTTGCGTTTACTACAGAGTTCTTGATGATCATTCTTATATTTTTTTGATGTTGTATGTGGACGACATGCTAATTGCTGCTAAAAACATGAATGGGGTAGACAGATTGAAATTTTTGTTGAGCAGTAAGTTTGATATGAAAAACTTGAGACTGGCTAAGAATATTCTTGGCGTGAAGTGTCTCAGAAAAAAATATTTGAAGAAAGTGTTGGAGACGTTTAGCATGTTTGATGCAAAATCAGTTGCTACACCGTTGGCAAATCACTTCAAATTGTCTAATAATCAGTGCCCAAAGAATGAAGAAGAAATTGCAGAGATGTCAAAGGTGCCTTATGCCAACACAATTGAATGTTTGATGTATGCAATGGTGCGTACTAGACCAGATCTAGCACATGTAGTCAATGTGGCTAGCAAGTATATGGCTAATCCTGATAGAGAGCATTGGAGAGCTGTAAAGTGGATTTTCAGGTACTTGAAAGGTAAAATGGAGTGTGGGATCATGTTTGAGAAACATGGTGATGTTTCAGTTCAGGGATGTGTAGATGCAGATTATGCAGGGGACTTGGATGATAGAAACATGGTGATGTTTTCATACTGACAGGTGGGACTATATATTGGAGATCAATGGTGCAGTCACTTGTGGCATTATCTACAACTGAAGCAGAGTACATGGCGGCAACTGAGGCAGCCAAGGAATTATTGTGGTTGAGGGGGTTTGTTAGGGAACTTGGGATCAAGCAAGATGGAATGAAGCTATATTATAATAGTCAAAGCGCCATCTTCTTAGCAAAGAATCAAATTTATCATGCAAGAACAAAACACATTGATGTGAGATTTCACAAGATAAGAGAGTTGGTTATTTCAGGAGAGCTGTTGTTAGAGAATGTGCATACCTCATAGAATGCAGCAGACATGATGACAAAGCCAATCACAATGGATAGATTCAAGCATTGCTTGAACTTGATTAACATCTCTAAGTGTTAAAGAGGATGTGTCCCAACCCATTAGTCCTAGACGGTGTGATTTTTTCAAGTTATGCTTTTCTCTTAAGGGGTGATTCGCCAAGGTAGAAGTTGGTGTGTTCCATTCTATATGAGCCATATACACAACAAAAATAGACAAAATTTGATTTCTTGTGCCTGAGGTACATGGAACTTCAACTAATAAAGAAAGGTTATGATGCAGCACATGGATCAATTTTAATTTTGGAGAAGAATATATTAAGCTTTAACCTCCATTTTTTCAAAAAAATTATTTTTTTTGAAATTTCATTTTTCACCATACATTCTCCTATAAAATAATTTTACACGTAATTTAAAAATTTTTACATATTTTTTTAATAGCACATTCTCCAAAAAATCATTATCCCCCACCCCACCCCACCCCACCCCCAAAAAAAGGGGATTAAAAATGGCCCTAGTATTTATCAATTGATGTGGAATACAAAATTATTGACACAACAAAGATATTTAATGTACAAATATAGTTGTCCATCAAGAGAACCAAGTGGCAAGAAAAAAACAGCTTTGTTAAATTTCTTTAGCATGGTCAAAATTTTAGTATACTCTTGCATGTCCTTTTAACACCACCTCAAAAATTTAGTATATTCCTTAGCATTCTTTAGGAGTAAAGTGAAATTGATCATTGGTTCCCCATTTTCAAAGCAAGGGTAAATGGTTCTTGGGGCTATGCTGTTGGACCTTATGAACGCACGAGACATAGTGCATAGGTATTCTTTGATGTCACAGGGACAAGACGTTGTGACATATGGAACAAGTGCAGATTTCTGGGCACTTACAGCTAGTAGTTTTTGATGGCCAACAAGGGAAAATTTTGGACCTTGATGAGAGGCATTCATTGAGGTTGTAAGAATAAAAAACAGGGCTGAAATGGGTCAAAATTCTGTGTGTGCTGGGTAGTCTAAATCAATGGCAGATTCATCAAACCACAAAGAGGCAGATTCAAATAACTCTAGAAATGATAAGGCCAAAGGTAAGGTTGAAGAACCAAGGAAACTCGGTGCAAAAATTGACAAGAAGAAGGGTACATCCCTTGCTTCAAAGTCATGTAGATTGCTTCTTGGAATATTAGGGGTATGAATTCACCCCTAAAACAAAATGGGATCCGGGAATTTATCAAGTAACATTGCATTGATAATATGGGTATTTTGGAGACGAAGTTGGTTGATCGAAAATTGAAGACAATTTTGGGGAATAAATTCTATGGCTTCATGCATGTAAACAATTTTTGCACAGACAGATCTTGATTTTGTAGAATCCATCCAAAGTGTTTTTGGATGTGATGGAGGTTCATCCACAAATCATTCATTGTAAAGCTACTTTCAAGGTAACATCTTATAACTTTCTTGTTAGTTTTGTTTATGGATTTCATACTTTGGTTAGCCGATGGCCACTTTGGAGTAACATTATGGAATTCAACGCTAAAATTTCATTGCCTTGGATGATTCTTGGTGACTACAACAATATTCTCAAATTTGATGAGAAATGTAACGGAGCGGACGTTACTCCTTATGAAATAAAGGATTTTGCTAATTGTTGCCTTCATGTGGGTCTAACGGATGTGCACTCCATTGGTTGTTCTTACACGGGGACTAATAACTTGATTTGGAGCAAAATTGATAGGGCAATGGTCAATGATATTTGGGTGCAAAATAGGACATATGTTGATGTAAATTTTCTACCTTCCGGATGCCTTTCCGACCACTCCCTTTGAATTCTTTCCGTTCATGATCTTGTTGGGAGTGCTAAAAAACATTTCAAGTTTTTTAACATGTGGACTAAGCATAAGGACTTTCATGATATTATTCAAACTTGTTGGAACTTTAATGTGTGGTGGACAAAGCAATTTATCCTTTGCAAGAAGTTAAGCAAACTAAAGGGAGCTTTGAGGGAGCTAAATATTAAGCATTTTGGGCACATTTCGACTAGGGCAAATGAGGCTAAAAATGAATTGGAGACTGCCCAATTACAACTACATAATCAGCCCATGAATGAAAATCTTCAACTTATGGTTGCTAAATTGAGGAAGAAAGTCATTGGTTTATGTGAAGCGGAACGTAGTTTTTATTATCAAAAGGCAAAATGCATCTTCCTTAAGTAAATTGATAAATGTAAAAAGTTCTTTCACTCGGTGGTTAAAAGAAACCCAAAGAGGAATTTTATAGCTACTATACTCAAAGAGGATGGGATCTATACTACATCACAAGATCAAGTTGCCACAGAATTTGTAATATTTTACACTACTTTGCTGGGAAAAAACTACCCAACTCAGCCTATTGAGATGGAAATTGTTACAAATGGTCCCTTAGTTTTATTGGAACAAGGTAACTCTTTGATTCAGAACATTTCTTATGAGGAGATCAAAGAAGGACTTTTTGATATTGGAGATGATAAGTCTCCCGGGCTGGATGGTTATACTTCTTTTTTTTAAGAATGCATGGGGGACTATTGGCGATGAGTTTGTTGGAGCTATCATGGAGTTCTTCTCTTCTGGTTCCATCCTCAAACAAATCAATCACACGGTCATTCCTTTGGTGCCTAAATCTGGTCACACACCGCATGTTGGGGATTTTAGGCCTATCTCTTGTTGTAATGTTACTTACAAAGTGATTGCAAAAATTCTTGCTTCTAGACTGAGACCTATTTTGGGTAATATTGTGGACCATGCACAAGCCACTTTTGTGGAAGGTAGGAGCATGGTGGAGAACATTCATCTTGCCCAAGAACTTATGAGGCAATATAATAGGAAAAGGGTTGCTCCAAGATGCTTCCTAAAAATTGATCTTACGAAAGCTTATGATTCGGTAAGTTGGGATTTCCTTAGAGATGTTCTTGAAGGACCCCTCGAGATTTGTAAGTTGGATCATGGAATGTATTACTTCTCCAACATATTCCATTGCTTTGAATGGGAGTATGCATGGGTTCTTCAAAGGAAGGAAAGGCCTCCGGCAAGGTGATCGCCTCTCCTCTTTTTTGTTCGTACTTTGTATTGAATACTTCTCAAGAATGCTTAAAGTTACCACGAATGATATTGATTTCAATTATCACCCTAAATGTGGCCCTCTAAAGATCACCCATTTAGCTTTTGCGGATGATTTGATGCTTTTTGCTAGGGGAGATGTCATGTCGGTGAAAGTTCTTATGGTGGTTTGGTATTGGGTTTAAGGTTGAACATCCTCAAATCAAGTTTGTTTACAACGGGGATTCATGGAGAACTACTTGAGGATATCTTGCAACTCACACATGTCCTGAGGGATAGAATGCCATTTCGGTATTTGGGGATTCCACTTGCTTCGGGAAAACTAAAAGTAAGTTGTTATGCTTCCTTTCTTGACAAAATTAAAATTTATACTAGTGCATGGAATTGCTCTTCATTATCTTATGCGGGCAAGGTGGAACTTATAAGGGCGGTTCTTCAAAGAGTTGAATGTTTTTGGCTTTTTATCTTCCCTATCTCGGCTACAATTACATCAATGATTGTTAGCTATTGTTGGAAATTCCTTTGGGGATCTAAGAAGCCTTTGGTTGCATGGAAGGATCTTTGCCTTCCAAAAGATGAAGGGGGCATCGGCTTGAAGGACTTGAAGAGTTGGAATTTAGAGTTACTTGCTAAATCCCTTTGGAATACACAACACAAAAAGGACACACTATGGATTCGTTGGGTTCACGGCTTGCATTTGGGAGGTTCGCCCTAGAAAAAATCACTCTCCACTCTTTAAAAAATTGCTGAAAATCAGAAATCTACTACTTCAAAAGCTTGTTGGTCCCCAGTTTCTTGCACAGGACAGAGAACAAGTTCAGCGGAATCTGGACAATTTTCTGAGTCAGTCGAACGCTCAAAATTGGGTGCCGAATCTGGGAGAAAACTCAGAGCGAAGACATGAAATTCTGTTCAGTTTTACGGAGTTATCGGCTGCTCAAAATGGGGACCGACATCTAGGATTTATGGATAGTTTTTTCAGTGGGGGAAACATGTACTAAATTCAGCACAAGAAAGGCATACGATTTCTTCAGGCCGAGGAGTACAAAGAAAACTTGGGCAGCTGACGTTTGGAAACCTTGCATTACTAAAACACTCATTTTTTGCTTTGGTTAGAGGCCCAATCAAAGCTCCTAACTAAAGACAAACTGCATTTCTAGGATATTGATCGCAAGTGTAATTTTTATGGGTATTTGGAGGAAACAGTTCATCACTTATTCTTTGAATGTTCTTTTACCTCCACACTATGGGGGAATATTAGACTGTGGCTCAGAATCAAAAGATCTATATCCACACTTGCTAGAGTTCTTAAGTGGTTGAAAAAAGAGGCTAGAAGGATTTCAAGGCTTAGCAAGGTTAAGCGGATTGCACTTGGAAGCACCATCTACTACATTTGGTTAACACGTAATAGAAAGATTTTTGAAGACCTTTCACCTAATTTACATTGTATTGTGAGACGGATCAAGACGCACGTATACAAAGTTATGTTCTCTTTGTATTCAGATGTCATGATCTATTTCGAGTCTTTGCTGTCGGGGTCATTGATTCTTATTACACTCCATTTATTTTGTCTTACCCGGGTATGCCCGGAGTAATTGTATGTCATATTGGCTTTTGATTCGCCGGGGAATACCCGGTGTACTTGTATATGAAATATTTTTGATCAATGATATTTACATTTACCGATACAAAAAAAAAAAAAGTTTCTACATAAATATTATCTTCATTTACAATGTACTCAATCTATCAAGCTTCATGGATAGGAAATTCATCCATATTTAAAGTAGATAAAGGCGCAAAACACTTGAAAAATATGCTGCACATTCTCACAAACCACTTCTAATCCTATGGGACATTCTAAAACTTAGACATCCCGCGAAGTACTCCACAATTCTAGGATGATGTGATGTCCCAACTACAAAATTTAACCTGCACGATGTCGGCTTTTGTCCTTCACACTCTTCCCTGTGCAGATATCCATGTGCTGCTGCTGAGTTCGTGACAAGATGCTCAAAAAGGACTAACCGGAATCAACTACGGTGTCTGGCTCCAACGAAGGTACACAATTCTAAAAACAATCCAATACTTCAATCCATGTAGGTCACAAGATTTTAGCTAGAAACTTGACAGTAGTAAAATGATAGGCTTGTGTAATCCACTGAGATCAAGTTCATAAATGAAAACTAAAGAAAATAAAATACGACTATTTGCTCTGATACCACACATTGGTGAAAATTAATAAAAATTACCAGTCAAAAATATTATGACAATGCTCACATTTGCAACCAAGTTTTGTTCAAAGAACTCTTCAACAAGGTTAAGCTGAAGCCTACATAATCTATCAAGGTGCGACAACAGCAATCCTTCCAGCAACTTGGTCAAGATCCCGTCGCCCGCTGGATGTGATTCGTCTTCCACTGTTAACCAAGCAAAATTAGTGTCAAGATAGCAACCAAAAAATGTCACATTTTTTCCATGAAATGACAAGCATACAATCTTGTAAAAAGATTTTCTGAAAGTGCAGCAAATAGTTTTTGATTGTGGAGAAATAAGTTCTTAGGAAGTAAATTATGTAGGAAATTAAGCCAAATTATCATTTAACATGGGTTTATATCTAGAATTGGTTATAAGAGTCCATACCCATTGTCAATGTAACCCTCAACTTATGATTACAGGCAGGCAGCATCTTATGACAATTAGCCATTAAAATGGTAAAAGCATGAGATTAAATTCAGTTCAAGCTATTAAACAATACCCCCTTGGATCCATATCGATGATGTTCATGTTTTGCAACTGTTGAAGAATGTGGCGCGCAACGGACCCACTGCTTTCGTTGAGTGTTATTATTATTATTACTATTATTTTTTACCAAAATAATTAGTCTTATCTATAGATTTCTCATAATTTCAGTCTTTAAATTTTATGTATGTTTTAACTAACCCGTGTATTTGACGTAGCGAAAGTTATAGGGAAGATGAACAAATCTCACAAAAAAGAAAACTCACGAAAAAATTTTATTTCATTCAAATCAATCTGCGGCCTCAAGAGGCTTACAACGTATTTATAGCAAAAATCTAGAAAATTCGGAAATTAAATAACAATTAAAAAAAAGATTTTTTTCCAAAAATGGAAAAAATCAAGATAATGACGGAAATTAATAGCCCTAATCTTCGGGATTACTCTCCAACAAACGGAATGTAAATCCGAATTTATTTGATTGAGATATACTCAAAATAAGAATTACCAAAAAAGGAAAACATGTCTAAACGAAGGAATTTGCTCGAAGTTGGTCCTACATCAAAAGCAACGCCTTTGAGTTTAACTTTTCAGCCCGTTTCCAACCGAAATAGACAAAAAATTCGTCAAAAACGAACAACTCCAAATTTTCTCCAAATTATTTTTTCTTGCGTCGGCCCCACTTTGCCATGAAGTCCAATTCCTTTTGCACCACATTAGTATTTGATCTGTTTCTTTCCATAGTGTTTGATTGTATTTTATCTTTAGTGAAATTGACAACTGCAGCAGTGTACTTTGTGTTGGGTAACTTCTTTAAGCCAGTTTCTTTCTTTAGTTCATTGTTCATGTGTTTTTTTTAACAAATTTGACTCTCCTTTCTCTTATTATTACAAAATATATAAAATGGAGTTTGAAGAAGGTGTGGGAGAAGAGCCCATGATTGCAACAGATAGTGTAGGTTTCTATTCATTGATGAAAAAAAAAAATATTTCATACATATCTCTATTGCAATAGCAATAGAGATGTCACACCGAAGACTGATAATTATTTGTTTTATTTATGAAATCTGTCATAGGAATTACACAGGGTCCGAGATTCATGGGTTTCGTACCTTGGCAGCTATAACATAAATAATCGTAAACCTATGTAGAAGACATAAGTCCTTTGTGTATATTTGGTAATTTAGTTTGTGAAGTTTGAATCATTTTAGTATTTTTTCTCGGTAGGTCAACTTCTAATTCATCTTGAGGGTTTTACAGTTTATCATTTCGCAATAATTTAGCACTAAGATTTGGAGTCTGTTTGGGAGTGATTTTGAGAATTGATTTTTTGACCGTTAAGAGAAAAGTGGGGTCCACCTGTGGGAGAAGAAGTCAAATATGAAGGCTGGAATAGTGAAATAACGATCAAAAAATCAATTTTTTCGATGAAAAAATCGCTCCCAAACAGGCCATTAGGATAACTAAGCAAGCAATACATAAGTCATTAGAATTGAATGCAAGAAAAATTTATGCTTGACCAACCAACAGTTGCAAAATATCAAAATATATGTGCACTTGTGCATGCAGACGACGGCTCTGAGGTTGACTATGATGGATTGGTTTAAAGCGATGCCAAATTTTATTGAGTTAATATATATGTTGTATGAAATGTAGAGTCAACAATGTATTGAAGTAGTTGCAATATATTATTTAGACTGACATTATAATGAACGGTTTTCAAATCAATTTTTACAATTTATCTTAAAACATGTTGACTGGAGTGTTACCAAGGCATAGTGTCTCTATCAATTGATCGTTTCATATTTAATATTTTTTGAAATTTTAATATCCGATCCTTGTTACATCGATAGATTTGGACATCGGTGATATAATGGAGGAAGCCAAAACCAGATGGCTCAGACCAAATGAAATCCATGCCATACCCTGTAATTACAAGTACTTCAGCATTAATCACAAGCCTGTGGATTTGCCAAAAAGTGATATATTGGTACGTTTATGGTCTTTTTTTTTTTTTTTTGCTCCTTCAATCTTCTATAAGTTTACTTTATCAATTACTATTGGGAGTTTCGTTTTCTTTTTTCTGCTTCGGATTGATTGCTAATTCTCTTTTGCCTTATTGACGAGGGAGGTCAAAGAATGGAACATATCCCACTAATTGATTGAAGACAAGTTGTAATGTTGTCCACCGCTTCTCTTTTTAACCATTTTCCTGTTAATGCTGGCTACCTTCTTCTTGTCTGTTTTTCTATTTGGAAACAAGGAAAGAGTCCACAATTCACGTTTGTGTACTGCACTAGCTTATGACGCTGAAGGCAGCTGCACAAGAAAGTTTTGTCCACTACTATTTAGGATTTCTTGCTAAATTTGAAATTATAGCATTCTCTATTTATTGTCTCTATGTATGTTTTTGTTTAATTAGATTGTATATACAAGTAATTGGTTGTGTGTGTTCTTCAGTAAAATTAATTGATTCTCCTGTAGGATTTTTGAGCAGGAAATCCATGAGTGTTATAATATTTCAAATACTCGAAAACTAATCAATTTTTTTATGCAGTTTCCATTTGCAGTTATTTATTTTAATTTTTGTCCATGGTAATTATGAATTCATTAAATCCAATGTCTACTGCTCGACTTCAGTTTACATTTCTTTTGTTGATGGCCAGGTCTCGGAAGATGTTCAGATAAGGGATTGTCTATTTTCTCTTCATATGAGTTTTCACTCAGTTGTGTTTTGTATTCTCCACTTTTGTCTTTGATGCATCTGCTTACATTGCTAAGACATAAAACTCATGCCATTTTTTCCGCCACTGAGCTGGCTTCATACCATTTGATTTTCGGAATTTTCATCAACCGGATCTACACTACAAGTTACCATTAAATTTTGGTTTCCATACAGGTTTATATCAACGAAAGAATTAATGTATACTATGCACATGGAGAAGATAACCTAACTTCTGTTCGCAGGTGTTACTGGCTACATGACAAGTACGGAATTTCAAAAAGATCATTTTTTTTCTTTGCTTATTGCTTCTACATTAACCATTGCAAACAACTTTTTGCACTATTACCAAACACGAGAAGCCTGATCATATAAAGCTTTAACTGTCGTGAGTAATTTTTTTGCAGGTCACTCGAGCATATTATTCTTGTTCATTATCATGAAACTCAAGAGATTTGCTTCTTACGAATTGCAATATAATTCTTCGTGTATTATAATCTTCATATGTGTTACTATGCTGATATATGGAACAGTGTTTTTGAAAAGACAACAAATCTTTGTGAATTGGTGATCCTATTCTGGTTATAAGAACGAATTTGCAAAGAATAATACATGAATAATCTGGTAACTATTGTATAGCTTAGAAATGCTTGTGCATGTGCAGAAAGAATTTGTATACTAACTAAAATTCATTCATTCGGTTTCGACTATTAAATTCTCTAGATATTAGCTCTAAAGCTGCATGGTCATATCGCGTAAAAAAGCAATACAAGGCCACTTGCCTTTTTCTAGTGTACTTTTCTTGCTGATTGCTTAAACTTGCAGTCTCTACTTATTATAAATGAAACTTGTTTAGAGTCATATATGGGTCAACTTATTGCCTTTTTATAATAGTTGTTTGTACTTGTGCAGGACAAATATTTAGTAGATACTGAGATTAGCTATATTTCTTTGACAAATCCGAGGCCATAGTTTGTATGTGAATACAGAATACCTCAAGGTCGTAATAAATGGTTGAGCATTGTATATATTTCACTCTCATTGACAAATATTTCTATATATGTATGAAACTTGGGCTGTCATGAACTCATCATATAATTGTAGGATTCTTCAGCCATTTTCAGCTGTCTTTGACCCATTTGCTCCTTGGCCTTCTGAAGAATCTGATTCCTCAGTTGAATGGGCATATTACAGCAGACCACAATCAGGTGAAGATAAAATATGGACGATGATATCATCTTTTACCGTTCGAATGAAAATATTTGGTCCATGCATAAAACCATTTTCTTATACAATGTGCTGTTGAGTTTCCAAATCAAATAAAGTATATTTATTAAGTAGAACCTTGAATTCTTTGACATGATTTTTGCTTTGAATATAGCTTAAGTTGAAGTACTTGTTTCTCAATGATTTTCTAACGAATAATGACAGTGTGATTGTAAAAAATATGAATAGAGACTTTATGAGATAAATACACTTGAATGGGATGAGTTTCTGGTGCCGGTTGATCCAAATAAGCCAATTACACCTCAAGAAGATGATGATGGACTCGATATTTTTCTAGTGTTTACATTTATAATATAAGTTTCTATTGGACATGCTGATCATTTACTTTATTCGTGCATGCAATTGTTTGACTATAGGGAAAACTTTAGGCTTTTTTTTTTTTTTTTTTTTTTTTTTTTTTTTTATATACAGGTATCCCATCTTACACTAGACTAAATCCTGGACCCCCAAGATCCTTGCCCCTATTACATTGGAGGGGGTAAATCGCGGGTTATGCCTCAATTGGATCACAGGTTCCCCCCACCGTCTGTACACTTCTGCGCACAAGAGATCCTCCTCCAAAGTGATTGCTCCATACCAAATAAATCTGACCACAGGTTCCCACCAAAATTCGAACCTCCACCCTGTCGCTGGAAGCAAGACAAATGTTGATTGATCCACTAGTTGAGCTGTGCCTCGGGGAGGAAAAAAAATAATAAATAAATAAATAAACTAATGAAAGTGAACTGTTGATTTTAAAGTGTCATCTCATATTCTCAATACATCCTTGTTTTCTTGCATGTAGAGCGACTGATGAAAGTCTTTTCATTTTTGCCTTCTTTTTGTGTGGGTACCAAAATTACTCTTGTAGGCGTTTACTCTTGAATACATATACATTTTATCATCGAAGACTAGACCATGTCCTTATAATAAACGTACCCTAATGCTCCAAAACTAAGATAAATGGGTAAAGAATTGTCGTAAAAATATCTTTCCGTTTAATTTTTGCATTTCTGATTAAGAATGGTGTATGAAAGTGAATGTCCTTTTGGTTGGTGTACCTTGTTTCATGGGATCATCAACAGTAGGTGAAAATTTCTTTATCGTAAAATATTGTAGATGCCTGAGACTTTTTATTACCACCTCTATTTTGAACCTTTGATTTGCACATTCTTGATTTGGTTTTTGTGTTTCGTTCCTTCATCTTTTCACCGTGCACTATTCGTACTTCTGTATGTTGAACCTGATACTGTATTTGTTTTGCCATTGTACCTTGTGATTTTGTTTCATGAGCAGCCCAACTACGTCATACTGGCAATAGCTCCAGCAAATGAAACCAAAGCTTTTATCCCCAAGTACTATAGACTGGAACAAGGATTGCGGTTCTGGCTTAGGTCAAACTACAACTCCTAGCTTGAAAAGAGATTCTACTCCATCTCTAGATGAAGCTATAACTCCATACCAGGGCCAGAACCATACTTGGGGTCCAAAAAAATTGAAACTCCACTATCGAAACATAAGCTTTATTGAAAGTTTCAAAACTTCATGTATAGAAGATATCACTATTGGAGGCTAATAATATCATCGCTAAACCTGGGTAAAACACTAGCTTGTTGTCTAATGTCTCCTTGTAGACTTTCCTCTTGTTTGGTAGTCGTTTTATGTCTGAGTCGAAGTTTTCTTGATTTCTTCATGCTCTTGGGATGCTTCGTCCCATATTTTATGACGGAAATCATATGGAACTTTGCCTTGTCAAATGAAGTTGATTGTGCTAACATAATTCAACGCACATATTATCCATCCTTGACACTTGACACGCTAACATTACCTTACAAATAACTTAACCCGTGCATTGCACGGGCAAAAGACTAGTGTGTGTATGTGTTTGTGTGAGTGAATAAAAAAAAATATTTAATTGATTATAAACATATTTCAAATATTAGGCAAACATATTTGAGTCTTTTTTCTCCACCTTAAAAAATACTTATAAGTAAACTTAACCTTTGTTTAAGTCCCATTTTTTCATCAAAATACATTCTTAAATAGTGATTTGACATTATTTCAAACACACATTTTTCAATAGAATAATATTAGACACAAACTCATAACTTTTCATTATTTTTTAATCACACATTCTCCATCATAACATTATTTCAAAATGCATTTTTTCTGAAAAAATGGGGCTCAAATAACCTTTTAGAAAAATACTAAAGATCCGTTTGATTGCAAATAAGGAATTTGTATGGAAGGAAAACAAATTTTAAGGAATTGAATTGTCTAGAAATTATTTTCTTGTGAATTGTAAATTATTGTGATTGATTGATATAATTTTTCACGTGAAATATGTTGAAATAAAAGTGTTTTTAGATGTTCGTTTGACTTTGTTTTACGTGAAAATTGTCTATTAAAGAAATATAATTTACTGATATTGGGGATGAATTTTATTTTCATTGTCAACAAAAAAATTCAAGAAAGCATCTATCTTTTGGTGTTCGTTTGACTTTGTTTTATATGAAAATTGTCAGTTAAAAGGAAATATTTTTTTTACAATAATTCTTAAAATTTATTTTCATTGCCAAAAAAAAAAAAAATAGAAAAAAATAAAAAAGTGATACAGTAACCAAGAATTGGAATTCCTTGAAAAGCATGAAAAATCCTAGGTGGCATGAAAAGTTAGAAAATGAATGCCATGAAAAAATAGAGCCATCAAACAAGCAAAAACCTAAAATTGAAATTGGTTTTCCGTTTTCCAAGAAAAATTTGAGTGTATCAAACGCACCTTAAGTGTACAAAGAATTTCTCACAAATTTTATATTGGTGAAACTATGGCAACATCTATGTGGTTCATTTTTTCCTGTTATTTTGTCATTTTTCAATCAGAAATTGCCAAGTATCCTTCTCCTTCCTATATGAATTCTGTGAGCCAGTCCTGTAAGTGTCGCAAGGTTCGTAAATTTATTTGTAAGTAGATGATAGAACTATTTTGAACAAGTTTTTTCATAGAACGAAGTTGACATGAGTAAATTATTTATTTTAAGCTTTTAACATTAAATATAAGTGATTTTTACTTAAAAATGAGAACTTGTAAAAGGGACTATATCTTTATGAGACTCGATTATAAATTAAATCAAACGTGTACACTCATTTTCTTTTTACGTCAGTTTTTTATTTTAAAATATTTTCTACTTCTATTCTGACATTCATTTACAATTCTTCACCATTCACTTCGGCACATTGGTAAATAGAATTTTTGAAACTAATTAAAAAAAAATTATTCTTCAGTTTATCTTTACCAAAGATATTAGTTCGATTTTTCGAAGATTCTCTAGCAATTCAATGTGCTAAATGTAACATATGTTTGGCTGCTGGATGCTAAAGATATTGGGTTTCTGTGTTTGTTCAATGCAGAAACTTTATTTTAAAGAATAGAGCAGTTGCATTGTACAAAAGGATACAATACAACTTCACTCTTACAGAGAATTCTCATCACCTCAAATTAACACCAAAAACAGTCATTTATGAGTATGAAATTCTTATTTATTTCTTCCTCACTAGGAACAAAAATGTTGTGCATTACCAACAAATGCTCAAACCAGTCTAACATGGAAGAGAAAAATAGAAAGTAACAAGAATATGATTATTTGCTGATTGCAAGTCGTCCCGGTGGATAAACTTACAAGGAAGCTGTGGAGAATCTAGTTGACGACATCAACAACCAGCTTCCGGGACTTGAAAACAGACCACCTCAAGCGCCGGTAATAACCAGCTTGAAGAAGTGCCAATGATAGTACAAATATCCACTTGAAACCCATCTGTAAAGGCACAGAGAGATGTCAAACCAAAACTGCATTCATGTTTTACTTTATAAATAATAGCTTACCAGTTTTCGTTCTTCCATTTCTGGCTCTGCAGCCCATGATAAAAACGTCACGACATCTTTCCCCATCTAGAAGGACAACATGCAAAATGAGTGAAGATTGGTAATACCCAAAAATAATAGTGTTGGATTGTGTGAAGCCTTATCATAACATATAATTATCCCTCGACACTGACAGTAAATTGACCTTCGCAGTAAGGTCAACGAGAGTTGCAGGGTGATGGTAGTCCCCATTGCTTGGGGTTCAGGATAGTAGCCCCTGAGGTTATTCTTCTCTATTGTAGGTGCAATTGTGCATTCATACGTGTATTAGGCCAGCCTAATATTCTAGCATAAAGGATTTCTTAAGGGGTCGTATTTGTGCAAGAGAGGTGAGAGGAAAACTAGTACTTTCTTTTTATCCATTATAGTGATAACCTGTATTGCGGGTGAATGTAGTTCGCACTGAGGATGAACCACTATAAATGTATGTGCTTTGCTAATCTTCAATTTTGCTCTCTAATTATTACAGCTATTAAAAGCAGCAATTAGGTTTCATAATTCAAAATAACTAGTGCCCTAATGTTTTGTATGGATGGCATCTACATAAAGACTCCAGCAGAGATGTAAAATCTTGAATTTGGGCCACAATGAAGAGTGCCTTACCTGAGCTTCTGTTGCAGGAGTACCATCTTCGTACTCAACTGCTCCATCATTAAGCATTTTAGGCATAGCAATAGCTCCCCCAGGAAAGTAGGCATTGTAATGCAATCCTTCTCTAATCTACAAAACCAATACAGCTTGTATAATTGTAACATCCCAAATTTTTACTACTAATTAAATTTAAATTAGGACTTAATTGCACTATTATTAAAGTTAAATGACCTTGTTGATTATTGGTCTAGTCTAATGACCTTATTAGTTATTAACCAATAGTTGAGGGCCTAAGTAGAAAGGTGTTTTGGAAATTAGATTAATTCATGCATAAAACATATGTATATATGCTAATTGGTCTTGATTAATAATGATTTATTGAACAAATGCATTATTCACACCACATTTCAAGCCAATGTACCTGATTTGATCACGTAAATAAAGGAAATTGATTTGACCACATACATTATTTACACCAAGTTTTAAGCTAAATGAATTGATTTGACCACATGATTTAATCTATTGATTCTATCATTTTCATGACAACACACCATTTAAGCATTGACCATGCCTAAAATCAAGCCTTTTTTTTTTTTTCACTTTTCTACACATGGTCAAGAT
Source organism: Olea europaea var. sylvestris (assembly GCF_002742605.1). NCBI lineage: Eukaryota > Viridiplantae > Streptophyta > Magnoliopsida > Lamiales > Oleaceae > Olea > Olea europaea. Next base: position 6,846,992 of record NC_036238.1, on the reverse strand, counting down.
TTTTACTATAAATAGAAGACAAACCTAACACTAAATTATCCCTCAACAACTATTTACACACACTACCTCTCTACCTCTATAACTTTGTCTCTCCACTTCCTCTATTTCTCGTCATTTTGATATTAAATATAGTCGTATACTTATACAATCACATGTTACGTATGTTTTATTAAGAACGGACCGGTGTTTAATAGCACTACGCACGAGAAGTTAACACCATGTAAGTTTGATCTAATTTTCGTGTCTTCCTATGCAAGATATAAATTTTCTGTAGAAATACATATATGAATTCATTATCCACGCACGCTTATTGAGAATTATTCTCACCCAATTATGTCTCTACTTTTAAATAATTGACAATTCGAGATAGTCGACACGGAGATGTCTCATGGTGGCTATAGTTTCATTAATAAAAATATTAAGTTATCAAACTATTATTTTATTTGATTTTAAATGTTTTAAGATATTTCTCGTTCCAAGTTAATTTATTAAATTCATTACATTATTTGAATTTTGGTAAGTGCTTAAATAATTTATATGATTATGTTGAATATTCTTTAAATTAGTTTAGTTTAGTGACACATGAAACGTTAAGGATTGGATCGTCACTATAATTAGATAGGAAAGAAAAGAATACTATATGCTACACCGACAAACAAGATATCACACTTACAAGGACTACAAAAGATATAGAAGAACTTACCGAAACTCCAGCAGGAGGATCACGATAACCAGTCAGAAGGGCAAAAACATAATTTTGACCATTATGACGAGCCTAAAGTAGAAAGAAGAAATGTCTTAAGATGGACAAAAAAATATTTACTAATAAATGAACACAAATCAGAAGGCAGGAAATACTTTGGTTATAAGACTCAAATCAGGAGGGTAGGCCCCTCCATTCGCAAACCTAGCTGCCTGTTCATTTGCATATGGCTGGGGAAAACGATCACTCAATTTGCCAGGACGGGTAAACATCTCCCCTTCATCATTAGGCCCATCAACTACCTCGATCTCAGCTGCCATAGCCTTTGTTTCCTCCTCTGTATATGCCACGCCTACCAAGTCCCGATATGAAATCAGGGACATCGAATGGCAGGATGCACAGACTTCTTGATAAACCTGGTGACCACGACGAATCCTGTTTGGAATTGATGACAATATATCAATGAAACAATAGGGTAAAATGTTCTATAGTCACTGATTCAGTTGAGCAAACCAGCAGAATTATGCACATAAAGAGAACATGAAACTCATCAGGGAGAGCGGGAGAATATTATATTGAATAGTACTTGCCAGAGAAAGCTTTACCTACAATGATTATCTAACAAATAAAGGAAATCTTCCTCTATAAAGCACACACATACACGCGTAAGCTTCCTGATTCAATCATGTCCAAGAACTAATAAATTCTCTCGGTATACATTATTCTAATGAGACTTAAACCTCAACAAATTTATCTCATCCAAACAAAGGGATACCTTTTAGGGTCAGAAAAATATTATCTATGCGAAAAAAGGATATGCCAACCAATGTTTCAATTTAATCTCTCTCTCATTTCACACTATTACGACTAAACACTTCATCTGAGATGGTTTAAAGTATTCACGCGTACTTGGGTTAAAAATTTGATAGCTTCTTTCTTACGTCTGCTAGAATCATCAAAAGTTGGGTAAATTGAAGATACAAGAAAGTAAATTTAGAGCTTGTTTGTCTTCCATTTTGGGAGAAAATATAGAGTTTTGAATAGTATTTTTTGGAGAATGTGTTGTTGAAATTCAAAAAAACTTTATTGATTTGTGTGTAGAATATTTTATTGTGTGAATGTATGATGAAAAATGTTACTGTAGCAAACAATTTATTTTGTTAAAGGATGACAAACAGGGCCTTAGAATTGTATGGTATGTGGAGAGAGAGTGAAATCAAAATGGTAATTTTTTGTCAATTGAGATAGTATCCTTGCTGCTCCAAAGTAACATTTTTATCCATTGCGAGAAATTTCAAGAAAGAGAATCAACCAGTTTGCTTCAAAATTAGAAAGCCAGAATACAGATATTTTATTTTAATGTATTATGAAGCATAATTTGACATGGTATACTTCTTACGTGAGATTAAAATAAGATATGGAATAACAGAATAACCAATGATGTATAGAACAGGTGATGAACAGTTCAAACGGCATGGAAATGAAGATATTTGAATTCCTTTTTTTTTTTTTTTGGGACATTTAAAGAAAAGAATAATGAAATCATGATATAAAACAAATAGAACGAGTAGGTTAAATTGGCCCATGCTATCAAGTTGCAACTTATTAAAATCTCAAAATATAACACAGATCTAACTTGGATGTCAAAAGCTGAATTAGTCTGCAAACAAAGAACTTGTTTGGAAAATACTAGATATGATAGCATAAACTCACGAAGCATGGTCATATGAACTGAGAATGCCTTCGTGAGGCCAAGGATAGCTTGGGGCTTCCAAACCATGTTCGGCCTCATCAGAGGATGCTATTGTTGCAAAACTTAAAAGGCCTGATACACCTGCTCCAAAGAGTGCCAGTGCCCTCAAGGACTTCATGCCTATCCCAATGCTTTCCTGCTCTTTCTTGGAAACAAGAAAAGACAAAACCAGAGAGGCCTGAAAATTGGATGAAGAAAAATGAACCAGAAGACAATTTCAGCCACCAATTTATAATTGAACTGACAAACACTCGATTAAATTAACAGAAAGTCCACAGAAAGCTATGATACTAATTTCCCCCACCAAACTTAGTCAGCAATAGTCCTGCATGGAACTTTTACTATTCATTTGCTTCATAGTTCAAGGTAGTTCAAATGGAGGTATATGTTCCGGCTGCATTACCATGCTGCTACCAGAAGGAAATATTCTAGAAAAATGGACTAAAAGCAATATCAAAAGCATAGTTGAGAAATTCCATTCAGGAGATCATGTCAATAAGGGAACCCAAGGCCAAAAACTGTTGGTAGTGTGTTGCATTGATTTCTTTTCTAGTTTAAAAGTAAGAAGATAAGGTGAGATCAATTGTTTTTGTTATGAAAACTCTTAAAAAAATGCATCTGTGAACCTCTTGGCAAGCTTATAACCTGTTAAGTAAATTCATTACTATCTAAATATTCACTTTTCCTGAAACAAATAGACATAATGAAATATAATACACAAATTTCCACAGATATAATGTGTTCGCTTTTCATTCTTTCATGTGATAACTAGACTCCAGACTTTATGGAACAGATAATATTGTAAGCATTTCATTTAAATCTCAAACACCCAGCACAAAAACTAAATACATTAACAAGAGCCAGCAAAATTGACCTGCAAAGACGCATAATTAGTCCCAAAAAAATTATGTTATTATTATTATTTTTAATCGAAATGCTCTTTCTCACAGGTTCACTCATGTAGTAAATTATCAAGACTGTATAAGTTGGTATGCTAACGGCTGGAGAGGAACAGATGCCCAACCCTTGCATGTGTAAAATAATAGACATCTCAGTCTCTCTAGATGTCTAGATATATCAGGCTATTAAATTTGAGGTCTTGCACAAACTTTTATATTATTATCACTCTCTATTGGGACATAAAGCCCTCAGGTAATCTCCAAAGCAAGAACCTGCTCATATTACTTGAATGAAATATAGCAGAAACGAAATATTACTTGAATGATATATATAATAGAAATTAATTAAAAACATAAATCAAAATTAGAAAGTTTACATTGGTCTGTGAATGAAGCCTATCTCTCAGCAAACGGTGGATCGCTCTACCTCCAAACATTTTAATTGATCACTCTGCTTATATAAAGAAAAAAAAATTGAATAAATGATAAACACCATCTAACACTAAGATAGCTATATAATATATCAGAAGTAATTTAGCATTCAAAGACCACAATACACAAAGTGAAGGAGAATTAGTCCTCAGAAACCTTATCCCATCCCCTCTGAAACAAAAAAGAAGGATGAATTCAAGAGATTATTAGATTGAACTTTACTAAACTATGATATGCAAGGAAAAGGAGAATTAGGCCCCAGAGACCCTATCCCCACCCCCCAGAAACAAAAAAGAAGGATGAATGCAACAGATTGTTAGCATCCCATATCAATGAAATTCATAATCAAATGGAAATTAGTGTGTTATAGTGTAATATCCCCATCCCTTGGCACAAAAAAAGAAAGAGGAGAACCTTGAGTTTTTCTTTTTCGGTAAGATAAAAGTTGAGAATTAAATATAGAGTTTTGAATAGTATTTTTTGGAGAATGTGTTGTTGAAATTCAAAAAAACTTTATTGATTTGTGTGTAGAATATTTTATTGTGTGAATGTATGATGAAAAATGTTACTGTAGCAAACAATTTATTTTGTTAAAGGATGACAAACAGGGCCTTAGAATTGTATGGTATGTGGAGAGAGAGTGAAATCAAAATGGTAATTTTTTGTCAATTGAGATAGTATCCTTGCTGCTCCAAAGTAACATTTTTATCCATTGCGAGAAATTTCAAGAAAGAGAATCAACCAGTTTGCTTCAAAATTAGAAAGCCAGAATACAGATATTTTATTTTAATGTATTATGAAGCATAATTTGACATGGTATACTTCTTACGTGAGATTAAAATAAGATATGGAATAACAGAATAACCAATGATGTATAGAACAGGTGATGAACAGTTCAAACGGCATGGAAATGAAGATATTTGAATTCCTTTTTTTTTTTTTTTGGGACATTTAAAGAAAAGAATAATGAAATCATGATATAAAACAAATAGAACGAGTAGGTTAAATTGGCCCATGCTATCAAGTTGCAACTTATTAAAATCTCAAAATATAACACAGATCTAACTTGGATGTCAAAAGCTGAATTAGTCTGCAAACAAAGAACTTGTTTGGAAAATACTAGATATGATAGCATAAACTCACGAAGCATGGTCATATGAACTGAGAATGCCTTCGTGAGGCCAAGGATAGCTTGGGGCTTCCAAACCATGTTCGGCCTCATCAGAGGATGCTATTGTTGCAAAACTTAAAAGGCCTGATACACCTGCTCCAAAGAGTGCCAGTGCCCTCAAGGACTTCATGCCTATCCCAATGCTTTCCTGCTCTTTCTTGGAAACAAGAAAAGACAAAACCGGAGAGGCCTGAAAATTGGATGAAGAAAAATGAACCAGAAGACAATTTCAGCCACCAATTTATAATTGAACTGACAAACACTCGATTAAATTAACAGAAAGTCCACAGAAAGCTATGATACTAATTTCCCCCACCAAACTTAGTCAGCAATAGTCCTGCATGGAACTTTTACTATTCATTTGCTTCATAGTTCAAGGTAGTTCAAATGGAGGTATATGTTCCGGCTGCATTACCATGCTGCTACCAGAAGGAAATATTCTAGAAAAATGGACTAAAAGCAATATCAAAAGCATAGTTGAGAAATTCCATTCAGGAGATCATGTCAATAAGGGAACCCAAGGCCAAAAACTGTTGGTAGTGTGTTGCATTGATTTCTTTTCTAGTTTAAAAGTAAGAAGATAAGGTGAGATCAATTGTTTTTGTTATGAAAACTCTTAAAAAAATGCATCTGTGAACCTCTTGGCAAGCTTATAACCTGTTAAGTAAATTCATTACTATCTAAATATTCACTTTTCCTGAAACAAATAGACATAATGAAATATAATACACAAATTTCCACAGATATAATGTGTTCGCTTTTCATTCTTTCATGTGATAACTAGACTCCAGACTTTATGGAACAGATAATATTGTAAGCATTTCATTTAAATCTCAAACACCCAGCACAAAAACTAAATACATTAACAAGAGCCAGCAAAATTGACCTGCAAAGACGCATAATTAGTCCCAAAAAAATTATGTTATTATTATTATTTTTAATCGAAATGCTCTTTCTCACAGGTTCACTCATGTAGTAAATTATCAAGACTGTATAAGTTGGTATGCTAACGGCTGGAGAGGAACAGATGCCCAACCCTTGCATGTGTAAAATAATAGACATCTCAGTCTCTCTAGATGTCTAGATATATCAGGCTATTAAATTTGAGGTCTTGCACAAACTTTTATATTATTATCACTCTCTATTGGGACATAAAGCCCTCAGGTAATCTCCAAAGCAAGAACCTGCTCATATTACTTGAATGAAATATAGCAGAAACGAAATATTACTTGAATGATATATATAATAGAAATTAATTAAAAACATAAATCAAAATTAGAAAGTTTACATTGGTCTGTGAATGAAGCCTATCTCTCAGCAAACGGTGGATCGCTCTACCTCCAAACATTTTAATTGATCACTCTGCTTATATAAAGAAAAAAAAATTGAATAAATGATAAACACCATCTAACACTAAGATAGCTATATAATATATCAGAAGTAATTTAGCATTCAAAGACCACAATACACAAAGTGAAGGAGAATTAGTCCTCAGAAACCTTATCCCATCCCCTCTGAAACAAAAAAGAAGGATGAATTCAAGAGATTATTAGATTGAACTTTACTAAACTATGATATGCAAGGAAAAGGAGAATTAGGCCCCAGAGACCCTATCCCCACCCCCCAGAAACAAAAAAGAAGGATGAATGCAACAGATTGTTAGCATCCCATATCAATGAAATTCATAATCAAATGGAAATTAGTGTGTTATAGTGTAATATCCCCATCCCTTGGCACAAAAAAAGAAAGAGGAGAACCTTGAGTTTTTCTTTTTCGGTAAGATAAAAGTTGAGAATTTTGTGCCATGTTATAATAGTCATCTTCATCTTGGCTCAAAACTCACATATAAAAATGTTTCTACTTAATAATAAGACTTCCTATGATCCTCACTACTACAGTGCAGTCCTCTTGAAGTAACCATTGTATAACAAATTACCCCCACCCCCACACATTAATGAATGCTTGGACATCATTACAATTCCATTGATGTCAAAAGAAAAAGTGAAATTCCAAAAACCCCTTGCATAAGTGTCCATTGAGGGTTCTACTATTTATTCAATAGACCAAGAGTAACAGAATTGGCTTAAGAAGAAAAGAAAAGAGTTACAACATCAAATCCACATGGCTAAGCCCCAAATAGCTAAGCAGTAGCAGTAACAACACCCACATGAAACCCACAACATTTAACTATATTAGATAAGCTTAACTATTAGTAGAGCATGTTTGGCAAATAAGCAAATGGCTTAAAAGCAATGGGTCCACAAAATTTTGTGGGTTGAAATAAGCCACACGAGTAAGGCTTAAATTAATTATTTCTAATTTTGTGTGGAATCACACCCCATACATTTTAAACCACACATTAGTGTGGGGCATAAGCTAATGGCTTATTTGCCAAACATGCTTTAATCATTTAATTATGTTCATTTTTGCTTATTCAAGTCTCTATTTCAACAAGGGGAAAAATGTCCCAATAACATCCTAAGATAATGCCAATCTAAATGCCCAACCCAGATCGTAGTTGTGTGTGGATTTGAATGGATATTACATATAATAATGGACAGGTGGCCAGTGGATGGTGAAGACCAGAGGGTTTAGGGACCTGCTGTGTGGATTTGGGTTCACCATTATCTTTCTTTATATATATTTACCTGTGGGCATGATTTTTTACATCCCTCTATGTTCATATGATTCACTGGCATGTATTCTCCAAAGCTTGTATTTTTAGGTGGTGTCAAAATGCAAGAATAGCCTTGAAGACACGGTTTTTAGGTTAAAAAAAAAAAACAATTACCTTATAATAATGTTTAGAGGGAAAATTTTCTTGTTGGAATAGTCACATTTCATGACAAATGTTGACAAGAAAAGTCATTATAAGGTATAATTACCAAGACTACAACAGTCTTCTTGAGTCGGAGCGGCGGAGCCAGCACCCGCCAAGCCAGGGCGGCCCCGTGCTGGCTCCGCCGGAATTTACAGTTTGAGCAAATAAACATTAGCCAAAAACTAGAAGAAAAATAGAATCCAGATCCGGCACCCCAATACATACGCAAGAGCTGGAATTTTTAAGTATCAATGGATTAGAAAAGGGAAAATTAATTTTGTCTCTTCAGTTACAGATCTCCAAAATTATTCAGTACTGAAAACTTCTCAGGAGATAAAAGGCCATATGTATAACAAATTCATCATCATGGAGACAAATCTCACGCAAAAATGTAAATTAACAAGTCATGATCGTATAGCTGATACCTCACTGCATGCCAACTTCTGCAAGCAATAATTGCTGTGTCCGGTGTGCTTGTACAATGGAAAATGAAGCGGCGTTGAGATTTCAGAAGCCCTGGGAATTCTGAATTGTGATCGGGCTTTTTGAGCCTTTTGGATTGGATATTCAGTCCATGTCCATAGGGCCCATCTCTTTTTTAACATTTTTCATGAAAAAATTACCTAAAAACCTACTTTTAAAGAATAATTTTTTTTAAAAAAAATAAGAGAATTATTTTTTGTTTCACAAATCAGATGATAATTAAATTTTAATAATTATAAATAAAAATTTAATAAAACATATCTATATATTCACCTCATCCAACCCCCACTCTACATAGCCACATATGAACCATTCATTTCAAAATCCTTAAATATATAATTTTTTCTCATCTCTCTCTCTCTCTCTCTCTCTCGTCTCTTCTCACCCACCCACCTTCATTTTCAATGTTGTTGCTCGTTGCTGCACAACGCCACGAGCAGCGTGGAAGCTAATCGATGATGGTCATACTTGGTGATGACTCCAGTCATGATGATTTCAATGTCATTTCCATCGCCTCCATTGACTATGCCATTCTGATCAAATTGGAAGTCAATGGTCATCCTTGATCTTTGCGCTGGAGATCTTGTCCCTAAAAATGGTCATTGTCGGCAGCGATGGTAGATGAGGTTAATTTTAGGAACTATTTTTCCATTAATGCAACTGTTACGGCATCTAAGGAAGTACCTGAAAATAAAAAGTGGACATAATAGATATTTTGGTGTCTTGTCGGTGGTGGTGGTTTCGTTGGTGATTTTTTTTTTATATGTACGGTAGTTTTGTTGGTAGTGCTAGTGGTGGTGTAAGCGGCAAATGGTTTTGTTATTGGGTGCATGTGATTGTGGTGATGTAGTGTATGTTTGATTCTTGATGTTGTTGGTCGTGTGCTAGTGCCAGAGTGGTGGCGATGGAAATCGATTGTGACCAAGTCTATTTGTGATCAAATCTATGATAGCTATGATTAGACTAATTTGGTCACAGACAATCATACTGAAGACAAATTTAGTCACAGATAAAATAAGTCAGTGAAGGTAGTATTTATAGTCGTGAATTTGAGTTGAAGCTAGTGGTGGTGGTGCAATGGAGGTGACTAGTGGCTGATTATAGTGATAGTCTGCATTGTGTGCAAATTTATTTATGGTGACCCAATACGATCAAATTTATGTTTATTGTGACTAGTTGTGATCAAATTTGTGTCAATTGTGACTTGGCCACATATCGTCACAATTAAGATTAACTTGATCATAGCCAGTCATTCTGGGGATAAGTTTGGTCACAGCTAGTAACAGATAACACATGTTAGTGACTTAGTTACATACAGTCACAAACAAACACATTGAAGACAAATTTTATCATCGTTAGTCATACGTAACACATGCATGGTCACAAACAAAAAAATTGGTCACTAAAAATACAATTAGTCCATGGGTAGGGTATAATCTCCAAAAAAAAATATTTGAAATTTTTGGAAAATTTCTACAAGATGGGGTGGGTGGGTCAGGTCAGGTGGTGGTGTTCCATGGTGTCGAGTATAATTTCCAAAAAAGGTTTTCAATTTTTGAAAAAAAAAATATTAAAGGGTAGTGGTTGGGTAGGGTAAAGGTCAGTGCGGGTTGTTCCGAGGGTGAGATGTAATTTCCCAAAAAGAAGTTCTCTATTACTAAAACTTTTTTACAAGTGGGATAGGTGGAGGTGGTGAGGTTGGGGTTAGAATATTATTAATTTGGTGTGGGGTGAGTAGGGTTTGGCAGTCTATTAATTGAGTTGGAATAATTAACTTCAATTAATTATATATTATATATATTATCAATTAGAATTAACATCGGAACTTTGAAATAATTATATATTTTAAGTTTGTTAGTTTTGAAATGTAATTATTATATATAGGAGTTATGTACTATTCCTTGTTTCTATTTCGGCTGAGTAATTTTGAGGGTCATACTTTGTATACCGTATAGGTAGATATATATTGGATCAACGATCGACAAAAGCTTCGTTAAGCCTCGAGCTTTTCATGTTCCATGTACCTAGTTCTTTTATCTCAAAGTTGTAACCATAATGGTTCCTTTTCTTTAGAGTTGGACTGCTATGTTTAAGCTCCTTTACATGACTCAAATAAAGCAAACATTATATTATATGTCATTTGATTAACTATTGCACCGTAGAGACGAGAAGGGCTAGTATGAAGGAAATGGGTAATTCTTAATAAAATATTTACGTTTTAGTACATTTATATATTGATTAAAGAACTTTTAATATTATTTAATTAAATATCAATAAACGATCTCATTATTACGACCGCTAATGATCGTCGATCAACGGTCAAAGACCACCCAAGCTCATCAATACTCTTGGATTTGTCAATGTTCTTGTACAGTAGTTAAACTTTAAGAGAGGTTCCTAAATTTTACTAAACCTCGAAGTACAAAGTAAACAATAATGAGCCCCTTAAAACCCATCACCCTTTCAGCATATTCGATTTTTGGTCTAACAACCAAATCTTTGAATAAAGCATACATCAAATTACAACATTATTGCATTTGCTCAATCCTCTTTGTCCATTTTCACAAATCGAGAGAGCCACAACTAAAATGTCCATAGATGTGGCACTCTCAACATACTGTACATCTTGACTAATTTTTGAAAAACAATAATAAATTTTGAATGACGAGCATGCTTTTAGCAATCCAATAAAGACAGAAATGTTCACATTGTTTGTGAACAATGTAATTCCATAAACACATGCAATATAAAAAGTGGCATTCCAGAAGACCCTTTTTCCCTCGGAAAAACTTGCTAAACTTATGTGATATTCTCTTCAACTTCATGAGACAACAGAGTCAAAGAAAATTGAAACTACACTCGAATAGCCAGATGGAATTGAACTTTTGGTCCAATGAAGTTGGACCCCCATCAGGTCCTTTCTCCCCATCTGTAAAAGGCCTAACTTTTGATGTGTTTATATTGGCAATAAAAAAATTGGGAAAATTACCCAAAATCCTACATTCTAAGTATAAATTTCAAATATCAAATCTTAACCTTTTTTATAAATCAGGGATTAATTATTTATTTAATATTTATTAAACTCAGACACACCACAAACCCTGATTTCTCTCCTCCCCCACACTCTCTTTCTCTATAGACAATCGATTTGCCGTAGAGGAGCGGTGCAGTGGCGACTGTAGTGCAGTAACAATTTGAATTGAAACATCTAATCTAGTCTTAAAGGTAGCGATTCAAGGTAACGATTGCATAGGTAATGTGGGTGGAGGTGGTCGACATGGATGGTGGCAGTGGAGTGACAGTAATTGGAACTGAAGTAATCAGAGTGGACGACGCCATACACAAGAAGCCCTCCAAAACCTATCTCTTATGATATGGTCTCATTGAAAAAGGCAAAATTGAAGTGCCAATTTCCTTCTCCAGACCCTATTTGTTATGATTGGAATGATACTAATCTGAGTACCAGTGCAATTCCATATCTCCTGTAAACAAAATTTCTCCAAAGCCTCCATTGTAAGGACCTCGTCTTGTTACTTCAAATCGATCAATCAGCTCCATGACCTTCACCTGTATAAGAGACAAAAGATCTAACAAAAGAAATGCCATAGATCTAGCAAAGAAAGTGTTTCGCGCGGGTTAGTCGCTAACAATTAAAAAGGATCAGACGATTGTGTAAGGGACGAAACCTCTTGAGACAAAGTCCCAAAAAGGTGTGTTCTTTTATTGGCGATGAACTTTACAATTGGAAATGAAAAACAACGTGCCTCCAAGGGGCGCAAGCACACGAGTTACTGAAAGAAAAGTGTTTAAGTCTAAAAACTAAGGAAATGAAAATTACATGTTCTCTGTTCGAGAGTTTTGGATTCGGTCCTTTGCTTCTATATCCTTTCTCCCTTTTATACTTCATAGACGATCTCTTTGTGATTAACTACTCTAAAAACTGCTTGATCGTCCTACAACTACCCACTTTCTTCGTAGTGGCCATTTTGTCATGAAAACTACCTTTTAACTGCTGCCATTGCCTTTCATCGTTCAACCGCTTTCGATCGAATTCCTTGAATCGTGGAACGTGATAGTGCTGTCTTAACAACTGCTTTGGTAACTGCATTTCTTGATAACCACGACGCGTTATGTTTGTTGATACCTTGGGCGACTTGAAGGTTTGGGCGAGAATAGAGTAACAACTCTGGGCGACCGTATGATACTCTATTCGTTTAGATTCTGGGCGACTTGCAAACTTGGACGATGGCGTTACCGCATTCTTGGGCCTCCTTATTTGGGCCTTCATCTTGATTTATTCGATTGGGCTTATTCTTTGGGCTATCTGATTTGGGGATCCTCTAATTGGGCTCCACTCCTTGGGCTGTTAGATTTGAGCTTAAATTTTTATGTGTCAACAATTATCCCCCAATATGGTAGAATTAATAATAATTATTGAATTTTGCCATATTCACTTTGTGTTTCCAGCAACATTCGAAATTCTCAATAATTTCAATCATTGTTTCCTTCTATAACTTGAAAATGTGTGTCGTTTTGCAAACCCTTATAAACCCCAAATAAGCCATTTCACTGCTACCAAACCACGTCTCATATTTTTTACGTCTCTTTCAAGATTCACTATTCATCTTTTTGCTTCCTTGCTACGTAACCCTGAAAAGCTTCGTTCCTTTTCCAATGGCTGCTTCACAATCTCAAACTAGCGATTCCTTTAGTTTTGATGACTTTCAGAAACTTCTGAGTCGCCCATACATAACCACAAGTTTTCTCGATCCCGCCGACGTTGGACGTAATGAGTTTTACTTGGGTCCTTTCTTCAACAATGCAGAGGCAGTTGAACAGGCGGAGGTGGGTCAGCTGTTCCCTTGCACTCATGGCCCTCCTTTTCTAAACTCTCTGCCGCTGGGGCCACTTCGCGAAAGAGGTATTCGTACTTGGCCTAAATATGATGTAGCTTTTCGTAGGTGGCATGCTCGCCTTGTGGGTCATGGTCCTACTAAGGCACTTTTTGATAGCGCTAGGATTTCTGATTTGTTAGAAATCTCTATTCGCCCTCCTGCTTTTGATTCTGCACTTTTTTCGATTGCTTTGAGCTTTTGGTCTTCCGAGTATAATACCTTTATTTTCCCTCTCGGCCCTATGTCTATTACTCTTAGGGATGTTGGGGCCCTGGTGAATCTACCACCTTTGGGCGATACTATTTTTCCAGGTATCTTAGTTTCTGGTGGCGCCCCAAAGTTTGGTAAAAACCATACTGATTCTTATTCAAGCCTGCAGACCCTCCACAATTATTCGAGCGCCGAGCCTACCCATACTGAGCGAGTGGCCTTCCTTTTAGTTTAGCTTTGTAAATATGTGTTGTGCGTGCCAAGTATAAAGCATTCTCTGAGTTATTTACCTATAGCGCATGAATTGGCGCATGGCAGGCCTTTGAATTTATGTTCTTTGTTTTTGGCTGCCCTTTATAGAGGCATGACCTCTCTTCAAGCTCAATTGAAGAATGATACATCTCCCACTGGCAGTGGACCTCTTTGATTCACTCAACTGTAGTTGAGATCCTATTTTCCATCGCTAGGTGTTCCATCCATTTCTCGCCCTTCTGCTAGTTGTTATGGGCTAGCCATGGAGCCCTTGACTCCTGTAAATATGTCCAGAAGGGACATTTTTTCATTCTTTTATTCTTTGGATTCAATCCCTTCCTTTTTTCCTTTTCCTCCTTTTTTGACTCCAAATTATGTACATCCCCCTTCCACTATAGATAACGCGAGCACCTCCCTGCTCACTTGAATCCAGTTTTTAACTAGGAGGGAGCTATTTCATGATATTCTAACTGGGACCAATGCCAAAGTGGGGGTAGAAATTTATGCTCCCCAATTTTTTGCTCGTCAGCTTGGTTTCGGCCAAACTTGGCCTGTTCCTCTTGCTATTCGAAGAACTTAATTGACCATTTTCATACCATTAATAAGGCGAAAGCAGAGGCTATAAACGCTCGCAACATCCATTTATCAAGCCACTTTTCATTAGCCCCTTTTAATTCTTGTCATGCCACTCACCCTCTTTTTGAGCAGCTCTAGTCGTCAGTGAAGCGCAGATTATTTGCGACTGACGCCAATCGTGCCTTTCATTTATTAGACCAACCGAGCATTTCTTCTCTTCCTCCTGTTTTAGTCACTCCCTTGTCCATTCGGAGTCCTTCTCCTTCTCGTCGCACTAAACATTCTGCTCGTCCATCTTCTTCTCTCCCTGCCAAGCCTACTACGGCCAAGAGTGCCCCAAGCCGCAAACGGCCAGCCTCAACATCTCCCATTCTGGAGGATGATGTTGATGATGACGATGATGCCCCTCTTATCGTCAGGAGGAAGGTAATTAAATTGGTCTACTTACAAGTATACTTTTCTACATTTGAAACTTTTCTGTATGCTGATGATCTTTTGGACTTCTCAGAAAAGCTCAGCCTCTCCTTCGAAGGTTCTGGCATCAACAACTCCTATTCCATTATCCTCTGCTGAGGCTACTTCATCCAAACCGGTTGATGAGGGGCTTACGCTTAAAGATACATCTTTAGTCCCAGAGTCTTCATCACAACCCATGGATGAGCCACCTTCTTCCCAGGGCGTCGACCCCCCAAACATCGAAGCAGAAGGTAATTCAGTTTTTTGATGTCTTACCTTTGCTCGTGCTATTGGTTTCTGATTTGTTGCTCTTGAGCTTTGCAGATACTCCTATGAGCCCGCCCGTTGTGGCAACATCTTTTCGCTCGGACAAGGGGAAGTCCTCACGAATGGATGAGTCGTTGGTGGCAAGCTTGGCTGAGGGCACGACATCTTCTACGATTGTCGACGAGGTAGTCTTTGCTTCATTTCTATTTCCACCTTGTTCGTTATAGTGAGGATTTTTAATATTGGCAATCTTCTTCGCAGAATGCTGACAGGATTGTGTGTTCTATCCAAGACTTATTCGCTTCCTGGGGGCAAGTCCAGACGTCTCGCCCTGCTCCATCTGATCATCCTGCTGCTTCTTCAGAGGAGGACTTGAAGTTCCTGAAGGAATCGATATTTGAGTACATATCCTTCATGGATATGGATATTGGAAGGGCTAGTGCTGCCAGGCAAAAGGATGAACTTGAGCACTTAAGTGCGAAGTTGGAGCAAGCACTGACGCTTCCGTCGCTCAATCTTTCTGCTGATTTTAAAGTGACGTTAAAGGTTATCCACTCCGAGGTCCTTTCTATGCTGGCCAAGAATGCTGAACTAAAGGCCAAGTGTACTCAATATCTTCGAGCTGTAGCTGAGAAAGAGTCTTTGCGTATGAAGATTAACAAGGCTGAGGATGAGTTGAAAGAAATCTCTTCCGAAGTCATGATTGAAGACTCTTTGATGGTTAACTTGGCTGCTCAAATGAGGGAACTTCAAGCTAAAATGGACGACTACAGGGCGAGGATGGCTGCTAAAAAGCGCAACGCCTCCCAGGGAATTGAGCGAACTAAATCCTTGGTCGAGCAGTACAAGAAGTTGGAAGTTGATGATGATGACGTCGCAGCTGAATTGAACATCACTTCCTCTCGACAGAACGAGAATTGGGAAAAACTTAGGGAACGAATTCGTTCCATATGGGGTAGACTGTAATTAAGACATGCGATGTCTTTTTCTTTTGTAATTCGATTTTTCCCTTTGTAACTTTGTTCATCATTAATGAACATTAACTTCTTGTACATTTATTTGATATTTATTTTTTAGTCATCAATCCTTTAAGCACTTAACTGCTTTGCACTAAGAATCTTGTCCATTTCCTTTTGATATTTTCACTACTTTTCCCAAGACTTTGGGCTATTTAATTCCGTTTATTAGACAGAAATGTGGTTGTTCATATTCTATCTCTTCATCTTCACCCCCTATAAATGTTTCGTATTTTTAGTCTTCATCTCTTCATTTTCTTCTTCGAAACCAATTTGCTGCCATTTCTTGACATTCTGACGATCAATCTGATCCAAAAATGGACTGTTTAATCCGCCCACCTTACTATTTACCTTGATGTTACCTTTGGTATGGGAGGTATAGGAAATATTTTCTGGCCAGCAGCGAAGTTCTTTCCTGTAAAATTCTTCCCATTGTCTCTTTGTTCTTCACGAGGAGTCAATGATGGAAGGCAATTTTTGGGCTGCTTGTGGGCCACTTTGCTTGCTGAGAGTGCTTCTCAGCCTCTTTGCTCGCCATTGCAGCGATGCATTTAGGAAGGTGGTGGGGCCAGTACACCCTCTCACTCGTCAATCCCACCATTGCAGCGATGCATTTAGGAAGGCGGTGTGAAGCTTACTCAGCAATCAACCGAGAGATCATCTTACTTTAGTCGTATTTTGTAGTACATCCATTATTTGTATCTTTTGTATTCTTGTAATGAACGTTTGATAATAAAGAACTTTATTCGAACGTATTTCGCTCTGACCTTTTTATCTTGTGATCGTTCAAAATGTTTAGTTATGTTTTTATCTTTTCACATTCCCATAAAGAAGGAACATATTTTTTCAAATATTTACCTACCCAAGGTTTTAATTCGAACGAATTGATTTCTAATTCGATTTCTTCAGGCATGTCAAGGCATGGATGATCGGCTAGAAAGTTCGCCAAAGCCTGATTTTTGACTACCTTTTGAGGTATATATTGTATTTCGAATTCTGATAAAGCTAGTGTCCAAAGACCTACCCTTTGGTGTAAAATAGGGCGTAATTAGGCGATCACTTCCCGTACTTTGGATCCTTGGTATCCAAAGGGAGTATCGTCTTCCAAACTAGTTCGCCCAAGCTGAACGACTTAGCTATGACTTTTTTATTATAAAACTTAGCCATTCTTTGCTTTTGAACTTGTAACCTATCTAAGATGTCCAACTTCAATTCGTCTAAACTCAACAAATTTTGAACTAGTGATTCGGCATACTCATCATCATTCAACTTATGTTGCAAGCATACTCGAATAGATTGCACGTTGATTTCCATAGGCAAAACGGCCTCTGGTCCATAAACAAGTTGGAAAGGAGTAACTTTGGTACTTGTCCCTTTCTTCACCAACTTGGTCTTCCTGTGCGACCATTCCAGCTATTGATTCTTTTTCAGCCGACACGTACACTTTCATCGGCCTTCCTTGGATTGGTGACACCAACACTGGTGGACTTGATATATATGTCAAAAGGCTTTCAAAAGCCTTTTGATGTTCTTCTTTCCAGACGAATTTGTCCTGATTTTTCAGCTTTAATAGCGGCGAAAAGATTTTAGTTCGCCCTGCACAGTTAGAAATAAAGCGTCTTCAAAAATTTACTTGGCCTAGAAACCTTTGCAACTCCTTTTTGTTGCTAGGTGGCTTGGCTTCTAAGATAGCCTTCACTTTATTTTTATCAAGTTCAATCTCTCTCTTGTGTACTAAGAAACCAAGAAAGTTCCCTGCATTAACACCAAATGCACACTTCAAGGGATTCAACTTTAGCTTATATTGCCTCATTCGTTCAAACGAACATCTCAACTGTTCGAAATGGTCTTCTTCTTTAATAGACTTGACTAATATGTCGTCTACATACACCTCAACAAACTTGCCTATCATATCATGAAAGATTAAATTCATAGCCATCTGATAAGTTGCCCCTGCATTTTTTAGGCCGAAAGGCATAACCACCCATTCAAAATAACCTAGAGACCCAGGGCATCTAAAAGCAGTTTTGTGTATGTCTTCTTCAACTATATAGATTTGATTGTATCCTGAATACCCATCCATGAAAGAATACATGACATGTCCGGCAGTTGAATCTACTAAAGAATCCACCGTGGGCATTGGATACTCATCCTTGGGCGTAGCTATGTTTAAATTTCTAAAGTCTATACACACCCTTAGTTTACCATTCTTTTTTAGTACTGGCACAATATTCGACAACCATTCAACAAATCTGGCTGTTCTTATAAAACCTGCTTTCAATAATCGCTCTATCTCTTTCTTAATCTCAGAGAGTACATTAGGAGCAAAACGCCTAGGAGGTTTCCTATGAGGTTTAAAACTAGGCTTAGTTGGTAACCTATTTTCCACCAAGTCTCTATCTAAACCAGGCATTTGTTCATATTCCCAAGCAAAACAATCTTTATACTCTTTTAACAAAGCGATTAATTTGTTACTAACCTCTTGGTCGAGCATCTGGCTGATGAACGTTGGGTGATCTTCTCCTTCATCGCCAATATTTACTTTGATCAGAGAGTCTTGTGCTTGAGCGTATCCAGGTTTGGCAATCCGCATCACTTCGTCGTCCAGTTCTTTTGTAAGTACTTCCTCTTCCAAACAGTCCACTTTGTTGACTTCTCGGCCAATGCTTTGCTCTAGCTCGAATACTGCCAACTTGTCCTTCAACGCTTTTAGGGCAGTCTCTTCCTTCGCTTTGTCATTGCATTCCTTATTGAAAGCCATCAGTCTGGCTTTGAA
>NC_036238.1:6827858-6828143 GCF_002742605.1 Olea europaea var. sylvestris | reverse complement strand
TGTTTGAACATCTCAGTGAGTGCGTCCACTGAGAATGGTTCTTCGCTTTGCGCGACAACCTGAGTTTCTTCCCCATCTTGTACTACTCTGACAGGTCCATAGTTTCCTTCGTACATAAACTTCTCCACCGAGTTTGCTTCTGCAACAAAAGGCCTATGGTCGGCCTATACCACCTCTGCTTCACCTTTGTCATTCCAAAAGATCAAGCATTGATGGAGCGACGAAAGTATACAGCGACTTCCGTGTATCCAATCTCTTCCTAGGAGCACATTGTAACTAGTAGGG
>NC_036238.1:6825701-6827718 GCF_002742605.1 Olea europaea var. sylvestris | reverse complement strand
TATACTCTTTTAACAAAGCGATTAATTTGTTACTAACCTCTTGGTCGAGCATCTGGCTGATGAACGTTGGGTGATCTTCTCCTCCATCGCCAATATTTACTTTGATCAGAGATGTCAATTTCATGGCTGGCCGTTTAAAAATAACCTTTTCGACAGCCTCTATTTCTACCTCTTGCTTGTTTTCTGTCGAATTATCTGCTTGTGATAAGTCGACGTGCAGTATGTCACGCTGATCCTCTGTCTCCTGAACTTCCTTCTTACTTTTTTCTAATGCTTCCTCATCAGTTATCTAACCTGTGAGAGGGGGCATTATCCTTGGAGGTGACCCATACTTTTCAGAGCGAGACACTCTCTTCTTCCTTTTGGGTGTCCCGTATAGTACGTAGAAATCGAAAGGACGCCCAGATGGCTCCCCCAACAAGTCTACTTCGCGAACTCCCTCTTGATGTAGTTGCTTATTGCGCGATACTCCCCTCTTTTTCCTTTCTACTTCTAGGTCGATTTCTTCTTCAATGTCTATCATCCCATCGTCCTCCTCGTCATTGTAGGCCTCTCCAGAAGTCTGGCCTTCTTTACATACCAACACGCAGGCTTCTCCTTCGTCGTCTTCCCTCTCTTCTTCCTTTTCCTTATTCTTGAATTCATTGGCCAGTAGGTAATTATTGGCCACGACAGGAGGCAACGTACCGAATTGGATAGCAAGGGGCTGATCTAGATCTTCTTCATCCCTTTTGTCCCTCTCAAACCTTGATCTCCCAGAAGAGATTTCTGGCAGTTCCTTCATTGATTCATCTATACCAATTTCTTTACTACCTTCGAGGATGTTTTGATTGACTACCTTGAGTAGTAGAGGCGCTTTAGGATGTGGCATTCCTTGTTGCTGCCTCATCATCCGTCCGTAGTTTCGTTGGAAACACCTTTGTTGGATCCTAGTCATCTCATCGAAGGGTATTGCCCTTCCTGCACTGTACTGGAATGAATGCCATACATTTGGCCGACGAGGTTGCGGCCTAAATGTTCTTCCAGTATCTGCTGGTCTGTACTGCCTTTCAAAAGGCGGTCCTCTATAGAATGACGTACCTCGCCCTCTACCAGGCTGAATATTTGGGAAGAAGGTAGGGTGATGAGGATGCTGCCATGTCCCTGGTTTCTCCGTGTCTCCATTTACTTCCCTTTTACACCTTGCACACAGGACGTTTTCGTCCTTTTTTGGTTCTTTCCCTTTGATTCGTTTGAAGATACTGGGATGTGTTTTAGTATCCTCTTCTCCATCATCTATGACCAACTTGAATTTTGACAACTTGTTCTTGAAACAGTGAGAATTCTGGCACTTTGTACCCTCTAGGCCATGGATATGCTTGGTCTACCCAATCAGGATATGGCTTTGTGTATGTTGGCTTAATGACAGGACGTACCCCAAAAGCCATCTGATCCTGCACGATTTCCATAATCTGGTTCCTCAACATGACATTTCTTGAATCCAGACGTTACCATGTTTACCCCAAGTGGCTGTGGGAAAGGATTCTCATCCACTGCCATCTTTTTCTTATCATCAAACGTAATTCGTCCTGATTCAATGGCATCCTGCAATACGTGACTGAAAACCAAGCAATTGTTAGTCAAATGTGACCATGCATTATGCCACTTACAATATTTTTTACCCTTTATTTGTTCAGGGTTTGGCAATTTGTGCTTATCGCTCAACTTTATCTGCTTATCCCTATATAATTTATCGAATATAAGGTCATCTTTGGTCACATCGAACGAGAACGTTCTAGCCTTTATGTTTCCATCCTTTAAGGGCTCATCTTTGCCCAATGGTCTAGGCTTGGCCATTATGGGACAAGTATATGTATCCCCTTTTACCAATTCGGCCAAACACATTTCGGCCTGATCGTATGACTCGTTGTCGATGGTATGAACGTCAAAATTTGGGTCTCTGTAATAAGTCCCTTTACTAGGATTTTTCATTTGTTCTTCTTCTCTTATCAGTCGCTCATACCTAATCACATTCGCA
>NC_036238.1:6816560-6825643 GCF_002742605.1 Olea europaea var. sylvestris | reverse complement strand
TGTTAACGAACTAGGGAAAAGTCTCATTTTATGGTAATCGGTTACATCACCACTTTGCAACGTGAATCGCCCTATGTGTTCTAGAGTAGACACCTCTCCTAAACCGGTAAACAGTGAGAATTCTGGCACTTTGTACCCTCTAGGCCATGGGTATGCTTGGTCTACCCAATAAGGATATGGTTTTGTGTACGTCGGTCTAATGACGGGACGCACCCCAAAAGTCATCTGATCCTGTACGATTTTCATAATCTGGTTCCTTAACATGACGTTGGGATCATATGAAATTCCTACAGGCTGATTAACCGGTTGATTTGCATGAGGCCTGATGTTTGGTCCTTGATTGGCAACAAAATTACCATAATTAGGGCCATTACCATTAGCCTGGACATCTGTTCCCTCATTACCACGTGGAATATATTGTCCATTGTTTAGGACATTATCTCTCACGTTTGAATTACCCCCCAAGTTAGGCATGCCATTACCATTGTTTTGATTTGGCACTGTAGTAGTATGTTTCCATCCTTTATGGGCTCATCTTTGCCCGATGATCTAGGCTTGGCCATTATGGGACAAGTATATGTATCCCCTTTTACCAATTCGGCCAAACACATTTCGGCATGATCGTATGACTCGTTGTCGATGGTATGAACGTCAAAATTTGGGTCTCTGTAATAAGTCCCTTTACTAGGATTTTTCATTTGTTCTTCTTCTCTTATCAGTCGCTCATACCTAATCACATTCGCNTATAGCCGGTTGACATATTTGGCCTACTAACTTATTCATTGTTTCGTTTAACGTCTTTAGTTGTTTGGCCATGTTGTCATAGTATGCATTCCCATTTTGTGTAAATTTTTTCACTCAACTGGAAAAGGTCAAGAAATTCCTTATCCTGGAACTTCTTTTTTAAATTAAAGCTCAAGCAGCCTTGTGCGATCTTGAAAAATTCTTTTTCGGGCAGAGGTACAAAACATNCGAGGACTCAACTCCGTCATTGGTTCGTAACGACTGTTACTGCTCTGATTTTGACCATCTGTTCGTGGAGAGGCATACTGCTCTTCATATCGCTCGATTACAGATTGGATTCCTCCCCTTGACGTAGATTCGCCAAATCAGCCAAAGTGACTTCAGACTCAGTTTTATAAAACTGAGCGTGAAACAACTGTTCCAGTTGTTGCCATGTTTGAACAGAGTTCGCTGGCAAGTTGATGAACCAGGAGAAAGCTACTCCTGTTAACGAACTAGGGAAAAGTCTAATTTTATGGTAATCGGTTACATCACCACTTTGCAACGTGAATCGCCCTATGTGTTCTAGAGTAGACACCTCTCCTAAATCGGTAAACAGTGAGAATTCTGGCACTTTGTACCCTCTAGGCCATGGATATGCTTGGTCTACCCAATCAGGATATGGCTTTGTATATGTTGGCTTAATGACAGGACGTACCCCAAAAGCCATCTGATCCTGCACGATTTCCATAATCTGGTTCCTCAACATGACATTGGGATCATATGAAATTCCTACAAGCTGATTAATCGGTTGATTTGCATGAGGCCTGATGTTTGGTCCTTGATTGGCAACAAAATTACCATAATTAGGGCCATTACCATTAGCCTGGACATCTGTTCCCTCATTACCACGTGGAATATATTGTCCATTGTCCATTGTTTAGGACATTATCTCTCACGTTTGAATTACCCCCCAAGTTAGGCATGCCATTACCATTGTTTTGATTTGGCACTGTAGTACCTCCTTGGTTTGAAGTAGAGGGACCAGAAAGCGGTTCTACCCCTTGGTTCGGGTTTAGGACAGAGGGATTATGTCCCACAATCATCCTAGTTTGAAAGTGGTTTGTAAGAGGTATAGCCGGTTGACATATTTGGCCTACTAACTTATTCATTGTTTCGTTTAACGTCTTTAGTTGTTTGGCCATGTTGTCATAGTGTGCATTCCCATTTTGTGTAAATCTTTTCATATTATGAATACTTCGAACATTTACCTGTTCAACAACGTCCTGTGTGAGTTCTCCAAGTAATGCACGCATGGTTCGAGGACTCAACTCCGTCATTGGTTCGTAACGACTGTTACTGCTCTGATTTTGACCATCTGTTCGTGGAGAGGCATACTGCTCTTCATATCGCTCGATTACAGATTGGATTCCTCCCCGACTTGCTCCTTCCTTGTCGGATCTCTGAGGCATATTGTTTCACCTTTTGTACTTTCAACACCTAACACCACTGTCCCACTGGGCGTGCCAAATTGTTTCGCGTGGGTTAGTCGCTAACAATTAAAAAGGATCAGACGATTGTGTAAGGGACGAAACCTCTTGAGACAAAGTCCCAAAAAGGGGTGTTCTTTTATTGGCGATGAACTTTACAATTGGAAATGAAAAACAACGTGCCTCCAAGGGGCGCAAGCACACGAGTTACTGAAAGAAAAGTGTTTAAGTCTAAAAACTAAGGAAATGAAAATTACATGTTCTCTGTTCGAGAGTTTTGGATTCGGTCTTTTGCTTCTATGTCCTCTCTCCCTTTTATACTTCATAGACGATCTCTTTGTGATTAACTACTCTAAAAACTGTTTGATCGTCCTACAACTACCCACTTTCTTCGTAGTGGCCATTTTGTCATGAAAACTGCCTTTTAACTACTGCCATTACCTTTCATCGTTCAACCACTTTCGATCGAATTCCTTGAATCGTGGAACGTGATAGGGCTGTCTTAACAACTGCTTTGATAACTGCATTTCTTGATAACCACGACGCGTTATGTTTGTTGATACCTTGGGCGAGAATAGAGTAACAGCTCTGGGCGATCGTATGATACTCTATTCGTTCAGATTCTGGGCGACTTGCAAACTTGGACGATAGCATTACCGCATTCTTGGGCCTCCTTATTTGGGCCTTCATCTTGATTTGTTCGATTTGGCTTTGTTCTTTGGGCTATCTGATTTGGGGATCCTCTAATTGGGCTCCACTCCTTGGGCTGTTCGATTTGGGCTGAATTTTTATGTGTCAACAGAAAGTTATGGTAGAGGAGTCGGCAACGAAGGCTATGGCCATCATAATGGAGGTTATGGTGGTAGTCGTGGCTTTGGAAGCAGTGTTTGAGGTGGACACGATGTTGGTGATGTTGGCTACAGAAGCGGCAACAATTCGGCCCTTGTGATCCACCTTATTAAAATTATATACACTGTTTCATGAATAAAAGCACTACCCACTGTAATCTTTTCATGCTCAAATTCCCAGATTTTTCCACTTTTGTACCGCGTCAGTTATTTAATCTTTTACTAACATTTACAAAATTTGAAAATGAAACTAAAACCGATCAATTGCAAATCTAGAAGGGAAGTTATATGACCAAAATCTATTTAATAGTGACTATGTGTGACCAAGCTTGTGTAAGGTGTTATGGATTGTGACCACATCTGTGTAAGATGTTATTTTTTGTGACTAACACCACTGTCCCACTGGGCGTGCCAAATTGTTTCGCGTGGGTTAGTCGCTAACAATTAAAAAGGATCAGACGATTGTGTAAAGGACGAAACCTCTTGAGACAAAGTCCCAAACATGGGTGTTCTTTTATTGGCGATGAACTTTACAATTGGAAATGAAAAACAACGTGCCTCCAAGGGGCGCAAGCACACGAGTTACTGAAAGAAAAGTGTTTAAGTCTAAAAACTAAGGAAATGAAAATTACATGTTCTCTGTTCGAGAGTTTTGGATTCGGTCTTTTGCTTCTATGTCCTTTCTCTCTTTTATACTTCATAGACGATCTCTTTGTGATTAACTACTCTAAAAATATTAATGTATGTAACACAACATGTTTACGTTTAAAAATTTTATGACAATCTGTGACCCCTTATGACTAAATCTCTGTTAACAGCGATTTCCTTGTGACCAAATCTGTGTTAAATGTGACATGTTGTGACTAAATCTGTCTTCGACTTTCTTCGTAGTGGCCATTTTGTCATGAAAACTGCCTTTTAACTACTGCCATTACCTTTCATCGTTCAACCACTTTCGATCGAATTCCTTGAATCGTGGAACGTGATAGGGCTGTCTTAACAACTGCTTTGATTACTGCATTTCTTGATAACCACGACGCGTTATGTTTGTTGATACCTTGGACGAGAATAGAGTAACAGCTCTGGGCGATCGTATGATACTCTATTCGTTCAGATTCTGGGCGACTTGCAAACTTGGACGATGGCATTACCGCATTCTTGGGCCTCCTTATTTGGGCCTTCATCTTGATTTGTTCGATTGGGCTTCGTTCTTTGGGCTATCTGATTTGGGGATCCTCTAATTGGGCTCCACTCCTTGGGCTGTTCGATTTGGGCTGAATTTTTATGTGTCAACAGAAAGTTATGGTAGAGGAGTCGGCAACGAAGGTTATGGCCATCATAATGGAGGTTATGGTGGTAGTCGTGGCTTTGGAAGCAGTGTTTGAGGTGGACACGATGTTGGTGATGTTGGCTACAGAAGCGGCAACAATTCGGCCCTTGTGATCCACCTTATTAAAATTATATACACTATTTCATGAATAAAAGCACTACCCACTGTAATCTTTTCATGCTCAAATTCCCAGATTTTTCCACTTTTGTACCGCTTCAGTTATTTAATCTTTTACTAACATTTACAAAATTTGAAAATGAAACTAAAACCGATCAATTGCAAATCTAGAAAGGAAGTTATATGACCAAAATCTATTTAATAGTGACTATGTGTGACCAAGCTTGTGTAAGGTGTTATGGATTGTGACCACATCTGTGTAAGATGTTATTTTTTGTGATCAAACTTGTTTTATCCGTGACAAACTTTGTATTTGTTGTAATTGTTTGTGATCAAATTTGTTAACTGTAACTATATATAACCAAGTCTGTGTTAACAATAATATGTGTAACCAAGCATCCGTTAACGATTAATGTATGTGACACAACATGTTTACGTTTAAAAATTTTATGACAATCTGTGACCCCTTATGACTAAATCTCTGTTAACAGCAATTTCCTTGTGACCAAATCTGTGTTAAATGTGACATGTTGTGACTAAATCTGTCTTCATTGCCACTGTTTGTGACTTTGTTTTAACTCTGATTGTATGTGACCAAGTCTCTATCAATGGTAACATGTATAACCAGACATCTGTTAACCATGAATGTTTATGACAAATCATGTTTACATTTAAAGTTTGTGACAATTTATATGTAACCTATAATCGAGTGCAACCAAGTTTGTCATAATGGTGACCGATTGTGACCAAATATGTCTTCATCATAACTGTCTATGGTCAGATTGTCTTAATTTTGACTGTTTTATGTACATTTCACCTACTATATGAGATTTTGACCAAATCACAGATTTTATTAGTCACGACTATTTATCGATCACAAATTATCAAATTAATAAGTCACATAGTCTTTTTCGATCATAAATCGCAAATTTTAAGTCACAATTTCTTTATCGATGACAAATTATCAATTAATAGCTGACATTTTTTGGGGTCACATATTGCAAATTTTATATATAACAATTTCTTTCACATTGACAAATTATCAAATTAATTGGTTACAAATTATTTTGAGTCTAGAAGTTCAAGTTTTCGATTGCCTTTTTTATAACTTCCAAGCTTCCATCATTTCTAATATACCTAGTGCTAAAACAATGTTATTTGAGATTGTCACTTCACAGTTAAATAATGTATCTTTTATTATTTATCTAAAATATTACCTATAATTTGTGCGAGCACCAGCTCCATTCCAATCGCTCTAGTAATAAACATGAATGAAAAGACAAACCAAAATTCTACTGTGCTTTAGCTAGGATTATTGTATTGCAAAAATTATTGTATAGCCACCTGCACCAACAACCAATCACCGTAATCGCTAATGCACTACCGCTATCGCAACATTGACCCTCAACACCATAACAAACATGATAATGAGAAACACAGACGTAGATTAGAAATAAACCCCAATTTTCCCAGATCAATTTACCTAGCTACTAGAAACCTCCCAAAACCTTCTTCCCACACCAAATCCATCACCAAATGGTCCACTTCGAATTGCCCAAAATACTACCCAAATAAAAAATCCATACCGCCTCTACCAACACCCAT
Source organism: Olea europaea var. sylvestris (assembly GCF_002742605.1). NCBI lineage: Eukaryota > Viridiplantae > Streptophyta > Magnoliopsida > Lamiales > Oleaceae > Olea > Olea europaea. Next base: position 6,819,530 of record NC_036238.1, on the reverse strand, counting down.
GGCACCACTTCTCAATCTTAAAGATCTTCCTTGCTGTGTGCAATGGTGTGAGCATCGCTACAGCAACATTACTCATGCACCACACCAATGTTATCACTGCAGTTGTGCTCCTTTCTGGTAGTTGTGATATAGAGAGAAAGAGTTAGAAGCGAGAGGTATTGTGATAGAGAGAAAGAAAAAAAGAGGATGGAGTAAGAAAGGAAAGGGAAATTATTTAGAGTTTAAGGGTGTGGATAGGTAATTTTATAATATTAATTATTAAGAATTTGAGTTAAGCACCTGAATTTTGAAATATTTTGACAAGATTGTTAAGTTTGAAATGCAATTGTTATAGAGTAGTAGTTGTGTAATTTTCCCAAAAAAATTATCCATGTTTGATGTAAAGGTAATTGGCGCAAAATCATTTGACATTTTCCTCTATTATAAAATATCTCATATCCTTTTATTTATGTGGACTAGTCTTTATATAACCTTTTCCATGTAAAATAAAATATTTTTCTTTCATTTTCTCTATAAAATTTTGTGAAATGACTAATATACCCTCTTCTTTAAATAAAAAAAATAAAGAATTAATTACGATCATAATTCATTTTTTTAAAAGTGAAAACCAATTTCAAATAAATAATTAAAAATAAAAATAAAAAATATCTTCCAAGACAACTTCTTGAGACGAAAAAATCAGAGAAAATTGAAACTATACTCAAATACTCAGTGGAATAGGATGTGCTAACGTTCGCATTTCAACATTCAGAAATCAAAAGTTTAGCAAATCATCACATGATATGTTTCAACCCAGTTCAATAAGAAGAGAAAATCATTCCTATAGCATCCCTAATCAAGCAATCATACTTTTGCATAAATAGAAACATAATCTTGTAAAATAGCTCTAGACAAACGAAGATATATTTCTCATCAATTTGAAGCAAAATAAATGAATGGATAAATATAAAACCCTAAGAGAGCAGATCATGAGAGAAAACTCATTGGATGGGAATGGAGGATTGTTAAGCACAGGTTTAATAGGAGATCCAAAACTAGGAAAAAGAATGATTAGTACAAAGATTACAACTAGGAAATGGTCACTTGATTTTATTTGTGGTTCTATAAAAGAAGTTCTATGTATGCATTGAGTTCTAACTTTTGATGTGTTTGTATCGGTACTAAACAAAAAAATTTATCTATGTTTGATTTAAAGGTAATTGTACAATTATCTTTTGACGTTTACCTCTATTGCAAAATACTTCGTCCCCTTTTATTTTGGCAGACTTGTCCTTAGATAAACTTTTCCATGCTGAATAAATATATTCTTCCATTTTTTAAATAAAGTCTTTATGAAATAATGAATATACACTCTTCTTTAGATAAAACAAAGAATAAAAATAAAAAATTAATTACAATCATTATGCCATTTTTTTTTTCAGAAAGTGAAAATGAGTTTCAAATAAAAAAATTATAAAAATCAATGAAGATGAAAGAATCGGAGAAAATTGAAGTTACACTCAAACAGCCAAGTGGAGAAAAAGGATGTACTAACATTCGAATTTCAACATTCAACAGCCAAAAAAGTACAGCAAATCACCATACGACGTCTTTCAACTCAGTTCAATAAGGAGAAATAACCATTCCTGCAGCATCTATAATCAAGTAATGATATATTTGTATACATAGCATGGAAAGCAAAACCTATCTTACAAAATAGCATACAAATAGACGAGACGTATTTCTCGTCAATTTGAAAAGAAAAAAAAATACATGAATGGATATTTATAAACCCTAAGAGAGTAGATTATGACAGAAAACTCACTGGACAGAAATGGAGAGATTATTGAGTATTTGGTTGTGAAAGGGTTGTTTTGTAATGAACAAACAAAATAGCAAGGCTTAATTCATAGGAGTTACGAACCACAAAAAAAAATACATGAATGGATATTTATAAACCCTAAGAGAGTAGATTATGACAGAAAACTCACTGGACAGAAATGGAGAGATTATTGAGTATTTGGTTGTGAAAGGGTTGTTTTGTAATGAACAAACAAAATAGCAAGGCTTAATTCATAGGAGTTACGAACCACAAAAAAAAAAAAAAAAAAAAAAAACTAACTGATAAGTGAAGAAGAAAGAAATCCGATGTAAGTAATAATCACTATTTCCTTAAGACAATATTACCCCGCAACGATGCTCACGATTTACGATACTTATCTCCCAAGATACAACAGATACGTGTGATAGAAGCACTTCAAACTAGAAGCAGCAGTGAACTCGTACATAATTTCTCATCTCTACAAGAGAATATAGTTTTGAGTGATTATGGAGATGTTTTGCAAGAATTGTGATGTAATGCTTAATGCAAAAGTGATGTAGGATGCATGATAGATGTCCAAAGGGTCTTATTTATGGAGAATGATAGGTTATAAGTGAAGTGTCACGTCTCAAACTCCGCAACCTTATGAATGGAAGCATCCCTTGCTATCGCTAGCCTCTTGCTCGAGCGCTAGTGTTAAGTTTTTAATAGAATACTTTTTGTTCACCTGTTGCTCGAGTTATAGTCCCATCGCTTGAGCACTAGGCAAGCAATTGAGTTAGGTAGATTTTTCCAGCCAATTTTTCCTCTTTTTCTTTCAATCTTTGGACAGCAATTTCTCGTCATCCGGAATTGATTTTGAGATTCCAAATATACCATGACAATCTACTCGACCAGTAGAACAAGTTAGTTTGTTTACATATTTAATTTGACTATCGATCAATATTTAGCCGAAGTTGACACAAAAATTCACTTTTCAACAAATCTTGGTTTTAATACTTAATCAATTTTTCTCAATGTTAAACCAATTTCCAACCACCTTCCACATGAATAGAAATTCAAATATGTATATGCAATGTAAAAACTTTATGATGCATTGTAGAGAGAGAACGAAAAAATACTGCATCGGGTAAGGTAACTTGCGACTTTGAACCATCCTTAGTAAAATA
>NC_036238.1:6797735-6812514 GCF_002742605.1 Olea europaea var. sylvestris | reverse complement strand
TGTCCATTGTTTAGGACATTATCTCTCACGTTTGAATTACCCCCCAAGTTAGGCATGCCATTACCATTGTTTTGATTTGGCACTGTAGTACCTCCTTGGTTTGAAGTAGAGGGACCAGAAAGCGGTTCTACCCCTTGGTTCGGGTTTAGGACAGAGGGATTATGTCCCACAATCATCCTAGTTTGAAAGTGGTTTGTAAGAGGTATAGCCGGTTGACATATTTGGCCTACTAACTTATTCATTGTTTCGTTTAACGTCTTTAGTTGTTTGGCCATGTTGTCATAGTGTGCATTCCCATTTTGTGTAAATCTTTTCATATTATGAATACTTCGAACATTTACCTGTTCAACAACGTCCTGTGTGAGTTCTCCAAGTAATGCACGCATGGTTCGAGGACTCAACTCCGTCATTGGTTCGTAACGACTGTTACTGCTCTGATTTTGACCATCTGTTCGTGGAGAGGCATACTGCTCCTCATATCGCTCGATTACAGATTGGATTCCTCCCTGACTTGCTCCTTCCTTGTCGGATCTCTGAGGCATATTGTTTCACCTTTTGTACTTTCAACACCTAACACCACTGTCCCACTGGGCGTGCCAAATTGTTTCGCGTGGGTTAGTCGCTAACAATTAAAAAGGATCAGACGATTGTGTAAAGGACGAAACCTCTTGAGACAAAGTCCCAAACATGGGTGTTCTTTTATTGGCGATGAACTTTACAATTGGAAATGAAAAACAACGTGCCTCCAAGGGGCGCAAGCACACGAGTTACTGAAAGAAAAGTGTTTAAGTCTAAAAACTAAGGAAATGAAAATTACATGTTCTCTGTTCGAGAGTTTTGGATTCGGTCTTTTGCTTCTATGTCCTTTCTCTCTTTTATACTTCATAGACGATCTCTTTGTGATTAACTACTCTAAAAATTGTTTGATCGTCCTACAACTACCCACTTTCTTCGTAGTGGCCATTTTGTCATGAAAACTGCCTTTTAACTACTGCCATTACCTTTCATCGTTCAACCACTTTCGATCGAATTCCTTGAATCGTGGAACGTGATAGGGCTGTCTTAACAACTGCTTTGATTACTGCATTTCTTGATAACCACGACGCGTTATGTTTGTTGATACCTTGGGCGAGAATAGAGTAACAGCTCTGGGCGATCGTATGATACTCTATTCGTTCAGATTCTGGGCGACTTGCAAACTTGGACGATAGCATTACCGCATTCTTGGGCCTCCTTATTTGGGCCTTCATCTTGATTTGTTCGATTTGGCTTTGTTCTTTGGGCTATCTGATTTGGGGATCCTCTAATTGGGCTCCACTCCTTGGGCTGTTCGATTTGGGCTGAATTTTTATGTGTCAACAGAAAGTTATGGTAGAGGAGTCGGCAACGAAGGTTATGGCCATCATAATGGAGGTTATGGTGGTAGTCGTGGCTTTGGAAGCAGTGTTTGAGGTGGACACGATGTTGGTGATGTTGGCTACAGAAGCGGCAACAATTCGGCCCTTGTGATCCACCTTATTAAAATTATATACACTGTTTCATGAATAAAAGCACTACCCACTGTAATCTTTTCATGCTCAAATTCCCAGATTTTTCCACTTTTGTACCGCGTCAGTTATTTAATCTTTTACTAACATTTACAAAATTTGAAAATGAAACTAAAACCGATCAATTGCAAATCTAGAAGGGAAGTTATATGACCAAAATCTATTTAATAGTGACTATGTGTGACCAAGCTTGTGTAAGGTGTTATGGATTGTGACCACATCTGTGTAAGATGTTATTTTTTGTGATCAAACTTGTTTTATCCGTGACAAACTTTGTATTTGTTGTAATTGTTTGTGATCAAATTTGTTAACTGTAACTATATATAACCAAGTCTGTGTTAACAATAATATGTGTAACCAAGCATCCGTTAACGATTAATGTATGTGACACAACATGTTTACGTTTAAAAATTTTATGACAATCTGTGACCCCTTATGACTAAATCTCTGTTAACAGCGATTTCCTTGTGACCAAATCTGTGTTAAATGTGACATGTTGTGACTAAATCTGTCTTCGTTGCCACTGTTTGTGACTTTGTTTTAACTCTGATTGTATGTGACCAAGTCTCTATCAATGGTAACATGTATAACCAGACATCTGTTAACCATGAATGTTTATGACAAATCATGTTTACATTTAAAGTTTGTGACAATTTATATGTAACCTATAATCGAGTGCAACCAAGTTTGTCATAATGGTGACCGATTGTGACCAAATATGTCTTCATCTTAACTGTCTATGGTCAGATTGTCTTAATTTTGACTGTTTTATGTACATTTCACCTACTATATGAGATTTTGACCAAATCACAGATTTTATTAGTCACGACTATTTATCGATCACAAATTATCAAATTAATAAGTCACATAGTCTTTTTCGATCATAAATCGCAAATTTTAAGTCACAATTTCTTTATCGATGACAAATTATCAATTAATAGCTGACATTTTTTGGGGTCACATATTGCAAATTTTATATATAACAATTTCTTTCACATTGACAAATTATCAAATTAATTGGTTACAAATTATTTTTCGATCACAAATTATCAAATTAATTGGTTACAACTTAGCAAATTACGAGTCACGATTACAAATTTAGTGGTAATTTCACATTTTCAGGTCACATGTCATTTATTGATCATAATTATCAATTTTATCGAACAAGTTTTTTTATTGATCACACATTAACCAATTTATTAGTCACAATCAACTAATTAATTTATGACCACCACCATGGTTTACCAACCCTTGTCTAAAAAACTGAATCAAGATATTGTTTCCAAATAATCAAAAACAATCATTCGTTAAGGTTAATTATTATACAGTACAAACCATTGACATTCCAATGACTTGTTTAAATATGATTACTCATAAAAAAAATAAGAAAAAAATAAATCAATCTATAAGGAGTAGTTTATATTCACCAATTTGAAGGTGTTTATGGCAGTAGTTTCGTCTCTTTCAATGAGACAACACTCATTGCCTTCCCCAATATGCAAAAAAATGCTCTTTGAGTCTAGAAGTTCAAGTTTTCGATTGCCTTTTTTATAACTTCCAAGCTTCCATCATTTCTAATATACCTAGTGCTAAAACAATGTTATTTGAGATTGTCACTTCACAGTTAAATAATGTATCTTTTATTATTTATCTAAAATATTACCTATAATTTGTGCGAGCACCAGCTCCATTCCAATCGCTCTAGTAATAAACATGAATGAAAAGACAAACCAAAATTCTACTGTGCTTTAGCTAGGATTATTGTATTGCAAAAATTATTGTATAGCCACCTGCACCAACAACCAATCACCGTAATCGCTAATGCACTACCGCTATCGCAACATTGACCCTCAACACCATAACAAACATGATAATGAGAAACACAGACGTAGATTAGAAATAAACCCCAATTTTCCCAGATCAATTTACCTAGCTACTAGAAACCTCCCAAAACCTTCTTCCCACACCAAATCCATCACCAAATGGTCCACTTCGAATTGCCCAAAATACTACCCAAATAAAAAATCCATACCGCCTCTACCAACACCCATGGCACCACTTCTCAATCTTAAAGATCTTCCTTGCTGTGTGCAATGGTGTGAGCATCGCTACAGCAACATTACTCATGCACCACACCAATGTTATCACTGCAGTTGTGCTCCTTTCTGGTAGTTGTGATATAGAGAGAAAGAGTTAGAAGCGAGAGGTATTGTGATAGAGAGAAAGAAAAAAAGAGGATGGAGTAAGAAAGGAAAGGGAAATTATTTAGAGTTTAAGGGTGTGGATAGGTAATTTTATAATATTAATTATTAAGAATTTGAGTTAAGCACCTGAATTTTGAAATATTTTGACAAGATTGTTAAGTTTGAAATGCAATTGTTATAGAGTAGTAGTTGTGTAATTTTCCCAAAAAAATTATCCATGTTTGATGTAAAGGTAATTGGCGCAAAATCATTTGACATTTTCCTCTATTATAAAATATCTCATATCCTTTTATTTATGTGGACTAGTCTTTATATAACCTTTTCCATGTAAAATAAAATGTTTTTCTTTCATTTTCTCTATAAAATTTTGTGAAATGACTAATATACCCTCTTCTTTAAATAAAAAAAATAAAGAATTAATTACGATCATAATTCATTTTTTTAAAAGTGAAAACCAATTTCAAATAAATAATTAAAAATAAAAATAAAAAATATCTTCCAAGACAACTTCTTGAGACGAAAAAATCAGAGAAAATTGAAACTATACTCAAATACTCAGTGGAATAGGATGTGCTAACGTTCGCATTTCAACATTCAGAAATCAAAAGTTTAGCAAATCATCACATGATATGTTTCAACCCAGTTCAATAAGAAGAGAAAATCATTCCTATAGCATCCCTAATCAAGCAATCATACTTTTGCATAAATAGAAACATAATCTTGTAAAATAGCCTCCAGACAAACGAAGATATATTTCTCATCAATTTGAAGCAAAATAAATGAATGGATAAATATAAAACCCTAAGGGAGCAGATCATGAGAGAAAACTCATTGGATGGGAATGGAGGATTGTTAAGCAGAGGTTTAATGGGTGATCCAAAACTAGCAAAAAGAAGGATTAGTACAAAGATTACAACTAGGAAATGGTCACTTGATTTTATTTATGGTTCTATAAAAGAAGTTCTATGTATGCATCGAGTTCTAACTTTTGATGTGTTTGTATTGGTACTAAACAAAAAAATTTATCTATGTTTGATTTAATGGTAATTGTACAATTATCTTTTGACATTTACCTCTATTGCAAAATACTTCTCCCCTTTTATTTTGGCAGACTTGTCCTTAGATAAACTTTTCCATGCTGAATAAATATATTCTTCCATTTTTTAAATAAAGTCTTTATGAAATAATGAATATACCCTCTTCTTTAGATAAAACAAAGAAGAAAAATAAAAAATTAATTGCAATCATGATCCCAATTTTTTTTTTCAAAAATTGAAAACGAGTTTCAAATAAAAAATTATAAAATCAACGAAAATGAAAGAATCAGAGAAAATTGAAATTACACTCGAATAGCCAGGTGGAGAAAGAGGATGCACTAACATTCGAATTTCAATATTCAACAGCCAAAAAAGTACAACAAATCACCATACGACGTCTTTCACTCTCAGTTCAATAAGAAAAAATAACCATTCCTGCAGCATTTGTAATCAAGTAATGATATATTTGTATACATAGCATAGAAAGCAAAACCTATCTTTCAAAATAGCATAAAAATAGACGAGACGTATTTCTCATCAATTTGAAAAGAAAAAAAAACACATGAATGGATATATATAAACCCTAAGAGAGTAGATTATGAGAGAAAACTCACTCGACAAAAATGGAGAGATTATTGAGTATTTGGTTGTGAAAGGGTTGTTTTGTAATGAACAAACAAAATAGCAAGGCTTAACTCGTAGGAGTTACAAACCACCAAAAAAAAAAATCGAGAAGTGAAGAAGAAAGAAATACAAGGTAAGTAATAATCACTATTTTCTTAAGACAATATTGCCCCGCAACGATGCTCACGATTTACAATACTTGTCTCCCAAGATACAACAGATAAGTGTGATAAAAGCACTTCAAACCAGAAGCAACAGTGAACTCGTACAGAATTTCTCCTATCTACAAGGGAATATGGTTTTGAATGATTATGGAGATGTTTTGCAAGAATTGTGACATAATGCTTAATGCAAAAGTGATGTAGGATGCACGATAGATGTCCAAAGGGTCTTATTTATAGAGAATGACAGGTTATAAGTGAAGTGTCACGTCTCAAACTCCACAACCTTATGAATGGGAGCATCCCTTACTATCGCTAGCCTCTTGCTCGAGCGCCAGTGTTAAATGTTTAATAGAATACTTTTCGTCCACCTGTCGCTCGAGTTACAGTCCCATCGCTTGAGCACTAGGCGAGCAATTGAGTTAGGTAGTTTTTTCTAGCCAATTTTTCCTCTTTTTCTTTCAATCTTTGGACAGCAATTTCTCCTTATCCGCAATTGATTTTGAGATTCCAAATATACCACGACAATCTACTTGATCAGTAGAACAAGTTAGTCTATTTACATATTTAATTTGACTATCGATCAATATTTAGCCGAAGTTGACACAAAAAGTCACTTTTCAACAATTCTTGGTTTTAATACTTAATCATTTTTTCTCAATTTAAACCAATTTCCAACCACCTTCCACATGAATAGAAATTCAAATATGTATATGCAATGTAAAAAACTGTATGATGCATTGTAGAGAGAGAACGAAAAAATACTGCATCAGGTACGGTAACTTGCGACTTTGAACCATCCTTAGTAAAATACTATCGGACTTATTTGGCTAACTGGTGAACATCTTCAACCATTCAGCCGTAGATGTAAGCCAAGACAACAATACTCATACAGATGTCTTTCCTAAATCGTTCATGGTTCTAATGACTTGGTTCATTTTGGTCCTAAACCACTCTTAGGTTTCATAAACATTTAGAGAATTTTAGCCTAAAACAATTCTCATGGAAGCGGCTGCACTTCACATTTACATAGGTAACCTTCTATAAAGAGTATTTAACCCTACTCTACTTGACTTAATCAAGATATGAGGATCATTAAAAGAGTATCTTAACTTTTAATCACTCTATAGAAAACACTTTATTATCATAGGAATAAGTTAGGAAATAATTCTCTAAGTGATTCATTGAATTTTCATAACTTAGTTGTTCATTTGAACCAAGATATTGGGATATCCAGGCAACAAGGTAGGGTTAGCTATATAAAGACTCTTATATAGTAGGCTTTAATCACATTCTTTTTTATAGGTAATGGACTTGATCCCTAAGGAAACCTTTCGAAAGTGGATTAGCAACGTTCTCCTTTTATTTCACATAATCTATGGAGATGATACCATTAGAGATCAATTGCTTAATGGCATTATGTCTACGATGTATATGTCTAAACTTACCATTATATATGATGCTTCGAGTCCTTCCAATAGCTGATTGATTACAATATATACTTATTGCAGGTGCCGATTTAGGCTAACATGGAATATCTTCCAAGAAGTTACGAAATTATTATGTTTCTTCTCCAACTTTGTCCAAAGCAATAAACTCTAATTTCATCGTTGATTAAGTTATACATGTTTGTTTCGTTAACTTCCATGATACAGCAGCTCCACCAATGGTAAATACATAACCACGTCGTGAGATAGTTTAGTCCATATCTAGTTTGGGCGTTAGAGCATTGAGAGGATACTAGTAGACTTAGAATTCTTTATGTCGGATATTCAATTCGCATCACTGTATCCTTCCAATACTGTAGGATATTTTGTGAAGTGTAATCCATTCGTTAAGATGTATTTCAAATACCTAAGAACCTCATTAAAGACTTTCAATGATCATGACTTGGATTACTTGTGAATACACTAAGTTTATTCATAGCAAATGCTATGTCAGTTGAGTGCAGTTCGTAATATACAATAAACTACTTATAACCCGTGAATACTTTAGTTATGACGCATTCACCCATATTTTTGGCTGAGTATAAACTTGTGTCAATAGAGTTTTTATAAGACTTTCCTCAAATACATTATACCTTTTAAATATACCCTCAATATAGTGAGATTGAGAAAGTATAATTTTCTCCGATATTCTAGAAATCTTAATCTCTAATATCATATCAGCCACACCCATATCGTTTAAGTGTTGGTAGGAAGGAGGATGATATTTCCATAATTCATACGAGGTTTTTTCCATTTTCTTAAGGGGTATCTTGTTAAGAGTACTATGTACAGTTAAAACAGCTTCTTCCCACAAGTTCTGAGGTAGATCCGAATTTAACAATATTGCATTTATCATTTCTTTAATAGTTCGATTTTTGTGTTCAGCAACCCCATTCGATTGAGGTAAGTAAAGTATTGTTGTTTGATAAATAATTTCATGCCTGAACAAAATTCTTCAAACAGTGTCCCATATCTGCCTTCTCTGTTACTATGAATATTCTTTATTCGTTTACCAAGTTGAGTCTCAACTTCCGCCTTATGACATTTAAAAGCATCTAAAGCTTCATTTTTACTCCTTAGCAAAAAGACGTAACAATACATTTTACAATCATCAATGAAAGTATCGAAGTATTTCTTACCACCTTTAATTTGAATAGATTTCAAATCACAAATATTGCTATGTATTAATTCTAATGGTGTCGTGTTCCTTTGAATGGAGTGAAACAATGTTTTAGCCAACTTTACTTTAACACATACTTCACACTTATGATTATGATCAACCTTAAGTGCCGAAATTAAACCTTATAATTCATATGTCCTAATCGACTATGCCATAAATAAGACAACACAAGCATATATACTGAGTTAGAATCTTTATTATGCTACTTTGCTTTGATACAATTGTAAGAATGTTCATTTCGAACATTCCATCACACATGTATCCTTTTTCAACATACATTTCATTCTTTGTACAAATTTTTTCGATACAAATACAAACATAAAGTCATTTTTGCTAAGTAGAGACCCAGATACAAGATTTTTGCCAATGTTCGGTACATGTACTACATTGTTGAGGACGAGTTCTTTATCAGGTGTCATCTTCAAAGTAACTTTTCCTTTCCCTTCAACTTTAGAGCTTGCAGAATTCTCCATGAAGAGTTGTTCTTCATCCATTTCTTCATAGTTAGAGAACTTTATCTTGTCTGCACATATGTGATGGGTAATACCAGTATCAACCAATCACTCCTGTAAATGTCCAACGTTGTTACATTTAGAAACAACCATAGACAGATTTATTTCTTGCATCCCTTCAGACTTGGTGTCTCTTTTAACCACATTTACATGTGCATTTTTCTTAGTCTTTCAATATTCATTTGAACGATATCCGACTTTTCCACAGTTGTAACAGTTGCTTTTAATATTCTTGGCTTTCTTGGAGTTGTCTCTTCTAGGTGCACCATCAAAGATCTTGCGATTTTTGTTAACAACTTTCGAATCAGTTTCAACAAACTTTGCTCCAAGTTGGACAATAGACCTTCTTTTGATTTTTCTATTATCTTTTTAATCCTCAAACGAACTATCAGCTCCGCCAAGTTCTTCTCCTTGCATTTGTGTAGAGACAATTCTTGAAATCTCACCACAACGGTGTGAGCTTCTCAACAATGGCTGCAACTTGGAAGTATTTACTTAGTTATATTTTTTTCACATGTATGTCATGAAGTGGAACTAGAAGTTCTTGTACTTGACTTATTACGATCTTGGAGTCTACCATTTTGTAGTCCAAAAATTTGTCAACTATGAACTTTTTTGTTCCGACATCCTTGGTCTTATACTTTTTCTCCAATGAATCCCATAGATCCTTGGTCGAGTCCTTCGAACCATACACTCCATAAAGTGTATTGTCTAAACCATTTATGATATAGTTTTTTGTCTAGGAAGTCCTAGTGTATCCATTTGTCCAAAACAATAATTGATTGATAATTATTTTCTCCTTCTTGCTCTATAGGAGCGGTCTCTTTTTGGAAACTTCGTCAAGTTTAATGTAGTAAGATAAAACAACATCTTTTGTTGCCATCTTTTGAAGTCTACACCTCCAAAATTTTTCGATTTTTCCCCATATAGGATTGCAATATTTTGAAGTAGTATAACAACTAAAAGCAGAACCATATTATTTGTACCATTATTTGTATGACTTGAAGAAGTCTCAATGATATTCATTTCTATTACGCAAATAGAAGTTCAACGCAGAAATAATGAGAAGGGAATATCACGTAAAACCTTTCCAAAGATGGAAAATAACATGTTTGTTTCAACAAAGCAACCTCAAATATTGTCTTAAGATTGCATAGTATTTGGTTGTGAAGGGATTTTTTGTAATGAAAAATGAAATAGCAAGGTTTAATTTGCAAGAGCATTATTAAACACAACAAAATTTGGGAAAAGAATTTATGGTATACAAACCACAAAAGAAACTAAGAAGTGAAGAAGAAAGAAATTCGAAGCAAGTGATAATCACTCTTTTCTTAAGATAATATTGCCTGTAATAGTGCTCACGATTTACTACACTTGTCTCCCAAGATACAATGAATATAACGTGTGGTAGAAGCATTTCAAACCATAAGCAACAGCAAACTCAAACAGAAATTTTCCTCTCTACAAGAGAATATGGTTTTTAATGACTAGAGAGATATTTTGCAAGAGTTTTGATGTAATGTTTAATGTAAAATTGATATGGATGCATAATAGACGTTAAAAATGTCCTATTTATAGAGGATGAGAGGTTATAAGTAAAGTAACAAGCCTCAAACTCGGCAACATGACGAAGGGAAGCGTCGCTTGCTGTCGCTAGCTTGTCAATCAAGCGCCAATGTTAAATTTTTAACAGAATGCTTTTCGCCTGTCTATCACTTGAGCAATGGCCCTATTGCTCGAGTGCTAGGTAAGTGATGGAGTTAGGCTATTTTTTCGGCCAATTTTTCCTCTTTTTCTTCCAATTTTTGGATCGTAATTTCTTATTCATATGGAATTGGTTTTGAGATTTTAAATATATCATGATGACCTACTCGACAATTAGAACAGGTTATTCTATTTACAATTGTGACTTGATAATCGAATCAAGTCCAAATATTTAAACAAATTTGACACGAAAGTCACTTTTCCACAATTCTTTGTTTTCATACTTAACTAATTTTTCTCAATTTTAAACCAATTTCCAATAGAGATTGCTAGGGAATTATTTCATGACTCTGCATCAACTTGTTCCACCTCATTATTCCTTTCTTTTGCGAGGCCTGTGGGCCTTTGACCTTCCGATCCTATCAACACGTTCCCTTGTCCATTCCACCTACTGGCCATATGGAACACTACGAAACACTCATCTACATCATGGCTTTTGAGGCAGTGGATTTTGTAGAATTTTGCCTTTCGTCTTTGGAGAGACAAGTAGGCCTTGCTAATTTCTTGCAAGGATCTCCATGTCTTACCTCATTCTACTAGCCTTCATTTGGACTCTCGTACTTTGCTCGCAGATATGTGTTTTTCACTACCAATGCCTTCATGTTTTCTTTCATTTCCTGTATAGCCTTTGGAGTATACGTTCTTTCCTATTGGTGGCATCAGTTAGGAGAGATGCTTGCTGGCCTGATCATATCCACTTCTAATTTCTACATAACAATTAACTAATTTGATCATAAGATTATCTTGTTTAATAACATCTAATCGTATCCACTTCAACTTATTAAATATATTGTAATAATACATTTGGTATGGCAAAAAACCTCGTTTGAATATCAATTTGGGACCTCAAAATTAGATTTCGAATAAAATGAGTTTCACTTTTACATTTAGTGCTTGTTTAGTAAAATGGACATATCTATCTAATATTGTTTAAATGCATGATTTTAACGTCCAAGTACTTAATGATGCAGGGGTATTTGGGATTAGAAGTTGAAACTCCCGAACTTTTACATGCTTTTTTGAATTACATTCATTTTAAGGATTTTGCTAATTGTACATAAAAATGGTACATAAACAGTTACCAAAAACGATGTGAAGAGAAAAGATTGAATGAAAAAGTTGGGTAGAGTACTATGAAAACATTATGTAATCCCTTATATAAACTTTGATGTACATGTAGCAAGGTCCTCATATCAGTAAGTGCCACTTCTTGCTATATGTTGAGGATATGAATCATAATTTAATATAATTACAAAAGTACCCTTGATACATGAAAAAAAAAAAAAAAAGCTCTCATCGTGTTGTTAAAGTCGTTACACAGAGGAGTGAGGATCATTTAATCCATGAGAGCGATTCTTTAAAATACTTGTGTTTGATGGAAGCAACTATTTAAGTTTTGCATCTCTTTGGCGTAAGGATGTTTGTCATGTCACAACCAAGACTTCAAATTTGAAAGATATTAAGAGTATCTTCATTGGTTACATCAAATTTGATGTAACCATTGGAGACACTCTAAACACCACATTTTACACCAAAAAAGGGATATAGGTGAAATAAAAATCTGTTGTAATAAAAAATGGAGAGCAAAGTGGGGAATAATGAATTACACCAAATTTAGTGTAAAATGAACTCAGGGTAACACTATTCATTACACCAAATTTGGTGTACCATTGAAGTTATTTACACCAAATTTGATGTACTATTGGAGATGAGTAATACTATTTAGCCTCATTGGAATTATAATCTTGGTTTACGTGACGCTAATGTGACACTAAATGATAAGTGAAATTAAATGGATCATTTAGTTTCACCTTTCATTTGGTCTATCACGTAACACCACATAGACGGATTATAAACCCAACGGGACTAAATTGCACTATTGGTCTAAGATTGAGATTTTTAAGTCTAGAATATATGCGGCAAATTTAATCAACATTAAAATCGATCAAAACAGTTACGAGCGTTAATAATCTTTCAAGTAATTTAAAATTTTCTAGTTTATAATTTCATTCATTTTGTCGACCTATTGTTGAGATACCCTTTGTTCAATGCCGCTTTCAATGAAAGTGTTTGCAGAATTTGATTGATTTTTATGGGTCGCAATCTCATCAACAAAACAAAAAATGTACGTCTTAATTAGTGTTTTCATTACTAGTGAAAGAGGGAGGAAGGGAGAGGGAGAGGGAGAGGGAGAGAGAGAAAGTATCAAACACGCAATCTTCCCAATTTTATGGGAAGTACACACGAGATAAATTCCCAATTTACAAAATGATTCTACCTACGCAGATGGTTCAGATTCAGCCAAGTAAATTTACGGTCATATTTGTTAGGCAATTTGTTGTCAAACGACCTCCCCGAGCTATGATGTAACCTCGATTTTATTATCAATCAGTCTTGACCATATGATTGACTAGTACATCGACACAATTATCGAGACAACACAATCCACATTCGTATGGACCGTTCGAAGCAACCTATTGTAAAGAGTGTTGATCACGGTTCGCCCCATTTCCTTGGAAGGCTATATTATTAATTTGAAGCCCATTAATATTGAGTCGAGCCTTGTTTGGTCCACAACTTAACCCTAACCTAACTTACCTATTTTGGACATTTACTTGGCTTATATTCCCGTCTCTCTCTCGGCCTCCATAAGCGTGTGCCCATTTTCTCTCTTTGTGAGACTTTCTTCTTGGCTTCGTTCATCACTTCACTGTGACCTTTGTGGTTAATCCTTAGTGAGCATATCATTGGACTTCATCTTCCCAACAACCGGAAGTGGGGTGGCCTTGGTGGTAGTTTTGGAGTTGTCTCAACCTTGGTGGTGTCGATGAAATTGGTAAACTGAGCCCGATTTTGAACTTGGAGTTTGCTTGAAATCATCCCTACAATATTCTTTAGATTTAGTCAACAACCAGACATGAAATAGAACATACCTTGATCATCCACTGAAATTCCAGAAGAGATGCAAAGTTTTGAGTCCACACCACCACTTATCGCACTAGCATCCTTCCGCCAATCGGCACATAACACCTATATTAAAAATGCTAGAATACTGATGTAACTTTTTATGATTGAGTTAATAATTAAAAGGCGGGTTTGACAAACAGTACTAAATATGACTGTAAAAAAAAAAAAAATAATATATATATATATATTTCATCTTCATCTTTTCCTTAATGCTATCTAGTCCAATCCACCTTACCATACTGGTCAAGAGTGGAAACATTGGATTGGAGGAGTACCTTGTTTTTATGTGAGTCAATCACATGTAATGTGAACAACAAAAGGGAACACAGTTCAGACAAATATTTTGTTAAGGTACAAGGAGCATAAAGTAAGAGGAATGATAGAATTGGATACCGCAATTCTAGGATCCCATATCATAACTTTTCCATCATATGATGCAGAGACCAAGTGAAACCATGATTTATTGTGCCATTTGCAAGAAGAAATTCAAGAATTATGTTGCGACAATTGAAAGATAGGATCATATTTCCCTGCACAAATAGATTCATGCAAGGCAGAAAAAGTATTAGTAATTAGGGATATCGATGTACAAAATGTAGATGACTTAATTACTGTATGCAAACACGCTTGCAGGTATATACTCGAGCAGGCTTCTAGTGAGAGAGACCTGCCTTGCGAGGATCCCATATTTGAATTGTAGGGTCAGAACTTCCAGCTGCAATAAGGGTAGAACTTTCACCTCCAATATCGAGACAATTGATAGCCTTGCCACGGAACTGAGTGAAGATTGAATAGAAAGTGTTGACACATAAAAATTCAGCCCAAATCGAACGACCCAAGGAATGAAGCCCAATTGGAGGATCCCTAAATCAGATAGCCCAAAGAACGAACCCCAATTAAACAATTCAAGATGAAGGCCCAAATAGGGAGGCCCAAGAACGCGGTAACGCCATCGTCCAAGTTTACAAGTTGCCTAGAATCTGAGCGAATGGAGTGCCATGTAGTCGCCCAGAGCTGTTACTCTATTCTCGCCCAAACCTTCAAGTCGCCCAAAGTCTTAACAAAAATAAAGTTTTGTAGTTATCAAGAAGTGCAGTTATCAAAGCAGTTATTAAAGCAGCCCTATCACGTTCCACGATTCAAGGAATTCAATCGAAAACGGTTGAACGACGAAGAGTAATGGCAACAGTTAAAAAAAGGCAGTTTTCATGACAAGCTGGCCATTATGAGGAAAGTGGGCAGTTGCAGAACGACCAAGCAGTTTTTAGGCGGTTGATCACAAAAAGATCATCCATG
>NC_036238.1:6783343-6797350 GCF_002742605.1 Olea europaea var. sylvestris | reverse complement strand
ACAAAAAAAAAAAAAAAAAAAAAAAAAAACTAACTGATAAGTGAAGAAGAAAGAAATCCGATGTAAGTAATAATCACTATTTCCTTAAGACAATATTACCCCGCAACGATGCTCACGATTTACGATACTTATCTCCCAAGATACAACAGATACGTGTGATAGAAGCACTTCAAACTAGAAGCAGCAGTGAACTCGTACATAATTTCTCATCTCTACAAGAGAATATAGTTTTGAGTGATTATGGACAAAAAAAAAAAAAAAAAAAAAAAAAAACTAACTGATAAGTGAAGAAGAAAGAAATCCGATGTAAGTAATAATCACTATTTCCTTAAGACAATATTACCCCGCAACGATGCTCACGATTTACGATACTTATCTCCCAAGATACAACAGATACGTGTGATAGAAGCACTTCAAACTAGAAGCAGCAGTGAACTCGTACATAATTTCTCATCTCTACAAGAGAATATAGTTTTGAGTGATTATGGAGATGTTTTGCAAGAATTGTGATGTAATGCTTAATGCAAAAGTGATGTAGGATGCATGATAGATGTCCAAAGGGTCTTATTTATGGAGAATGATAGGTTATAAGTGAAGTGTCACGTCTCAAACTCCGCAACCTTATGAATGGAAGCATCCCTTGCTATCGCTAGCCTCTTGCTCGAGCGCTAGTGTTAAGTTTTTAATAGAATACTTTTTGTTCACCTGTTGCTCGAGTTATAGTCCCATCGCTTGAGCACTAGGCAAGCAATTGAGTTAGGTAGATTTTTCCAGCCAATTTTTCCTCTTTTTCTTTCAATCTTTGGACAGCAATTTCTCGTCATCCGGAATTGATTTTGAGATTCCAAATATACCATGACAATCTACTCGACCAGTAGAACAAGTTAGTTTGTTTACATATTTAATTTGACTATCGATCAATATTTAGCCGAAGTTGACACAAAAATTCACTTTTCAACAAATCTTGGTTTTAATACTTAATCAATTTTTCTCAATGTTAAACCAATTTCCAACCACCTTCCACATGAATAGAAATTCAAATATGTATATGCAATGTAAAAACTTTATGATGCATTGTAGAGAGAGAACGAAAAAATACTGCATCGGGTAAGGTAACTTGCGACTTTGAACCATCCTTAGTAAAATATTACCGGACTTATTTGGCCAATTGGTGAACATCTTCAACCATTCAGCCGTAGATGTAAGCCAAGACAACAATACTCATACAGATATCTTTCCTAAATCGTTCATGGTTCTAATGACTTGGTTCATTTTGGTCATAAACCACTCTTAGGTTTCATAAATATTTAGAGAATTTTAGCCTAAAACAATTCTCATTGAAGGGCCGCACTTCACACTTACATAGGTAACCTTCTATAAAAAGTATTCTGTCATACTCCACTTAACTTAATCAAGATATAAGGATTATTAAAAGAGTACCTTAACTTTTAATCACTCTATAGAAAGCACTTTATTATCATAGGAATAAGTTAGGAAATAATTCTTTAAGTGATTCATTAAATTTTCATAACTTAGTTGTTCCTTTGAACCAAGATATTGGGATCTCAAGACAACAAGGTAAGGTTAGCTATACAAAGACTCTTATGTAGTAGGCTTTAATCACATTCTTTTTGATAGGTAGCGGACTTGATCTCTAGGGAAACCTTTCGAAAGTGGATTAGCAATGTTCTCATTTTATTTCACATAATCTATGGAAATGATACCATTAGAGATCAATTGCTTAATGGCATTATGTCTACGATGTATATGTCTAAACTTACCATTATATATGCTGCTTCGAGTCCTTCAAATAGCTGATTGATAACAATATATACATATTGCAGGTCCCGATTTAGGCTAACATGGAATATCTTCCAAGAAGTTACGAAGCCATTCTGTTTCTTCTCCAACTTTGTCCAAAGCAATAAATTCTGATTTCATCGTTGATTAAGTTATACATGTTTGTTTCGTTAACTTCCACGATACAGCAGCTCCACCAATGGTAAATACATAACCACGTCATGAGATAGTTCAGTCCATATCTAGTGTGGGCGTTAGAGCATTGAGAGGACACTAGTAGACTTAGAATTCTTTATGTCGGATATCAAACTTGCATCACAACATCCTTCGAATACTGTAGGATATTTTGTGAAGTGTAATCCATTCGTTAAGATGTATTTCAAATACCTAAGAACCTCGTTAAATACTTTCAATGATCATGGCTTGGATTACTTGTGAATATACTAAGTTTATTCACAGCAAATGCTATATTAGTCGAGTGCAGTTCGTAATATATATTAAACTACTTATAACCCATGAATACTTTAGTTATGATGCATTCACCCGTATTTTTTGCTAAGTATAAACTTGTGTCAATAGGGTTTTTATATGACTTTCCTCAAATACTTTATACCTTTTAAATACACTCTCAATATAGTGAGATTGAGAAAGTATAATTTCCTCCGATATTCTAGAAATCTTAATCCCTAATATCATATCAGCCACACCCATACCTTTTAAGTGCTGGTAGGAAGGATGATGATATTTCCATAATTCATACGAGGTTTTTTCCATTTTCTTAAAGGGGTATCTTGTTAAGAGTACTATGTACAGTTAAAACAGCTTCTCCCCACAAGTTCTGTAGTAGACCCGAACTTAACAACATTGCATTCATCATTTCTCTAATAGTTCGATTTTTGTATTCAGCAACCCCATTCGATTGAGGTAAGTAAAGTACTGTTGTTTGATAAATAATTTCATGTCTGAACAAAATTCTTCAAATGGTATCCCATATTCGCCTTCTCTGTTACTATGAATATTCTTTATTCATTTACCAAGTTGAGTCTCAACTTACGCCTTATAACATTTAAAAGCATCTAAAGCTTCGTTTTTACTCCTTAGTAGAAAGACGTAACAATACATTTTACAATAATCAATGAAAGTATCGAAGTATTTCTTACCACCTTTAATTTGAATATATTTCAAATCACAAATATCGCTATGTATTAATTCTAAAGGTATCGTATTCCTTTGAATGGAGTGAAACAATGTTTTAGCCAACTTTACTTTAACACATACTTCACACTTATGATTAGGATCAACCTTAAGTGCCGAAATTAAACCTTGATTCATAAGTTTGTGCAAAGATTTGTAATTGATGTGTCCTAATCGACTATGCCATAAATATGATAACACAAGCATATAAACTGAGTTAGAATCTTTATTACGATACTTTGCTTTGATACAATTGTAAGAACGTTCATTTCGAACATTCTATCACACATGTATCCTTTTTCAACATACATTTCATTCTTAGTGAGTACAAATTTATTGGATACAAATACAAACATAAAGTCATTTTTCCTAAGTAGAGACCTAGATACAAGATTTTTGTCAATGTTCGGTACATGTACTATATTGTTGAGGATGAGCTCTTTATCAGGTGTCATCTTCAAAGTCACTTTCCCTTGTCCTTCAACTTTAGAGTTTGCAGAATTCTCCATGAAGAGTTGTTCTTCATCCATTTCTTTATAGTTAGAGAACATTGTCTTGTCTACACATATGTGATGGGTAAGACCAGTATCAATCAATCACTCCTGTAAATGTCCAACGTTGTTACATTTAGAAACAAACATAGACAGATTTATTTCTTGCATCCTTTCAGAAAGGGTATCTCTTTTAACCACATTTACGTGTGCATTTTTCTTAGTCTTTCATTATTCATTTGAACGATATCCGACTTTTCCACAGTTGTAACAGTTGCCTTTAACATTCTTGGCTTTCTTGGAGTTGTCTCTTCTAGGTGCACCATCGAAGATCTTGCGATTTTGTTAACAACTTTCGAATCAGTTTCAACAAAATTTGCTCCAAGTTGGACAATAAACCTTCTTTTGATTTTTCTATTATCTTTTTAATCCTCAAACGAACTATCAGCTCCGCCAAATTCGTCTCCTTGCATTTGGGTAGAGACAATTCTTGAAATCTCACCACAACTGTGTGAGTTTCTCAACGATGGTTGCAACTTGGAAGTGTTTACTTAGTTCTATGTTTTTCGCATGTATGTCATGAAGTGGAACTAGAAGTTCTAGTACTTGACTTATTACGATTTTGGAGTTTACCATTTTGTAGTCCAAAAATTTGTCAACTATGAACTTCTTTGTTCCGACATCCTTGGTCTTATACTTTTTCTCCAATGAATCCCATAGATCCTTGGTCGAGTCCTTTGAACCATACACTCCATAAAGTGTGTTGTCTAAACCATTTATGATATAGTTTCTTGCGTAGGAAGTCCTAGTGTATCCATTTGTCCAAAACAATAATTGATTGATAATTATTTTCTCCTTCTTGCTCTATAGGAGCGGTCTCTTTTTTGGAAACTTTGTCAAGTTTAACGTAGTAAGATAAAATAACATCTTTTGTTGCCATCTTTTGAAGTCTACGACTCCAAAAATTTTCGATTTTCCCCCATATAGGATTGCAATATTTTGGAAATTGTATAACAACTAAAAGCAGAACCATATTATTTGTACCATTATTTATATTACTTGAAGATGTCTCAATGATATTCATTTCTATTTCGCAAATAGAAGTTCATTTCAAAAATAATGAGAAGGGAATATCATGTAACCTTTCCAAAGATGGAAAATAACATGTTTGTTTCAACAAAACAACCTCAAATATTGTCTTAAGATTGCATAGTATTTGGTTGTGAAGGGGCTTTTTGTAATGAAAAATGAAATAGCAAGGTTTAATTTGCAGGAGCATTATTAAACACAACAAAATCTGGGAAAAGAATTTATGGTATACAAACCACAAAAGAAATTAAGAAGTGAAGAAGAAAGAAATTCGAGGCAAGTGATAATCACTCTTTTCTTAAGATAATATTGCCTGTTATAGTGCTCACGATTTACTACACTTGTCTTCCAAGATACAATAAATATAACGTGTGGTAGAAGCATTTCAAACCATAAGCAACAGCAAACTCAAACTGACATTTTCCTCTCTGCAAGAGAATATGGTTTTGAATGACTAGAGAGATTTTGCAAAAGTTTTGATGTAATGTTTTATGTAAAATTGATATGGATGCATAATAGACATTAAAAATGTCCTATTTACAGAGGATGAGAGGTTATAAGTAAAGTAACATGCCTCAAACTCGGTAACATGACGAAGGGAAGCGTCGCTTGTTGTCGCTAGCTTGTCAATCAAGTGCCAATGTTAAATTTTTAACAGAATGCTTTTCGCCTGCCTATCGCTTGAGCAATGGCCCTATTGCTCGAGTGCTAGGTAAACGATGGAGTTAGGCTATTTTTTCGGCCAATTTTTCCTCTTTTTCTTCCAATTTTTGGATTGTAGTTTCTTATTCATATGAAATTGGTTTTGAGATTTTAAATATATCATGACGATAGAACAAGTTATTCTATTTACAATTGTGATTTGATAATCGAATCAAGTCTGAATATTTAAACAAATTTGACGCAAAAGTCACTTTTCCACAATTCTTTGTTTTAATACTTAACTAATTTTTCTCAATTTTAAACTGATTTGCAATAGAGATTGCTAGGGAACTATTTCATGACTCTGCATCAACTTGTTCCACCTCATTATTCCTTCCTTTTGCGAGGCCTGTGGGCCTTTGACCTTCCGATGCTATCAACACGTTCCCTTGTCCGTTCCACCAACTGGCCATATGGAACACTACGAAACAATCATCTACATCATGGCTTTTGTTGCAGTGGATTTTGTAGAACTTTGCCTTTCGTCTTTGGAGAGACAAGTAGGCCTTGCTGATTTCTTGCGAGGATCTCCATGTCTTACCTCATTCTGCTAGCCTACATTTGGACTCTCGTACTTTGCTCGCAGATATGTGTTTTTCACTACCAATGCCTTCATGTTTTCTTCCATTTCCTGTATAGCCTTTGGAGTATACGTTCTTTCCTATTGGTGGCATCAGCTAGGAGAGATGCTTGCTGGCCTGATCATATCCACTTCTAATTTCTACATAACAATTAACTAATTTGGTCATAAGATTATCTTGTTTAATAACATCTAATTGTATCCACTTCAACTTATTAAATATATTGTAATAATACATTTGGTATGGCAAAAAACCACGTTTGAATATCAATTTGGGACCTCAAAATTAGATTTAAATGAGTTTCGCTTTTACATTTAGTGCTTGTTTAGTAAAATGGACATATCTATCTAATATTGTTTAAACTTTTGGATTAGAAGTTGAAACTTCCGAACTTTTACATGCTTTTTTGAATTGCATTCATTTCAAGGATTTTGCTAATTATACATAAAAATGGTACATAAGCAGTTACCAAAAACGATGTGAAGAAAAAAGATTGAATGAAAAAGTAGAGTGTTTTAAACTAGCAAATGGTAGAGTACTATGAAAACATTATGTAATCCCTTATGTAAACTTTGATGTACACGTAGCAAGGTCCTCATGTCAGTAAGTGCCACTTCTTGCTATATGTCGAGGATACGAATCATAAATTAATAAAATTACAAAAGTGCCCTTGATACATGAAAAAAAAATGAAAAAAAAAACTCTCATCGTGTTGTTAAAGTTATTACAAAGAGGAGTGAGGATCATTTAATCCATGAGAGTGATTCTTTAAAATACTTGTGTTTGGTGGAAGCAACTATTTAAGTTTTGCATCTCTTTGGCGCGAGGATGTTTGAGGTGTCACAACCAAGACTTCTAAAAGATAATAAGAGCATCTTCAATGGTTATACCAAATTTGATGTAACCATTGGAGAAACTTTAAACACCACATTTTACACCAAAAAAGGGATACAGGTGAAATAAAAATCTGTTGTAATAAAAAATGGAGAGCAAAGTGGGGAATAATGAATTACAGCAAATTTAGTGTAAATGAACTCGGTGTAACACCATTCATTACACCAAAATTTGATGTACTATTGGAGATGATTAATACTATTTAGCCTCATTGAAATTATAATCTTAGTTTATGTGACGCTAATGTGACATTAAATGATAAGCGGAATTAAATGGATCATTTAGTTTCACCTTTCATTTTGTCTATCACGTAACGCTGCATAGACGGGTTAAAAACCTAACAGGACTAAATAGCATTATTGGTCTAAGATTGAGATTTTTAAGTCTAGAATTTATGCAGCATATTTAATCAACATTAAAATCGATCAAAACAGTTACGAGCATTAATAATCTTTCAAGTAATTTAAAATTTTCTAGTTTACAATTTCATTCATTTTGCCGACCTATTGTTGAGATACCCTTTGTTCAATGCCCCTTTCAATGAAAGTGTTTGCAAAATTTGATTGATTTTTATGGGTCTCAATCTCATCAACAAAACAAAAAATGTACGTCTTAATTAGCGTTTTCATTACTAGTGAAAGAGGGAGGAAGGGAGAGGGAGAGGGAGAGAGAGAGTATCAAACACGCAATCTTCCCAATTTTATGGGAAGTACACACGAGATAAATTCCCAATTTACAAAATGATTCTACCTACACAGATGGTTCAGATTCAGCCAAGTAAATTTACGGTCATATTTGTTAGGCAATTTGTTGTCAAACGACCTCCCCGAAGTACCCTTGATACATGAAAAAAAAAAAAAAAAAGCTCTCATCGTGTTGTTAAAGTCGTTACACAGAGGAGTGAGGATCATTTAATCCATGAGAGCGATTCTTTAAAATACTTGTGTTTGATGGAAGCAACTATTTAAGTTTTGCATCTCTTTGGCGTAAGGATGTTTGTCATGTCACAACCAAGACTTCAAATTTGAAAGATATTAAGAGTATCTTCATTGGTTACATCAAATTTGATGTAACCATTGGAGACACTCTAAACACCACATTTTACACCAAAAAAGGGATATAGGTGAAATAAAAATCTGTTGTAATAAAAAATGGAGAGCAAAGTGGGGAATAATGAATTACACCAAATTTAGTGTAAAATGAACTCAGGGTAACACTATTCATTACACCAAATTTGGTGTACCATTGAAGTTATTTACACCAAATTTGATGTACTATTGGAGATGAGTAATACTATTTAGCCTCATTGGAATTATAATCTTGGTTTACGTGACGCTAATGTGACACTAAATGATAAGTGAAATTAAATGGATCATTTAGTTTCACCTTTCATTTGGTCTATCACGTAACACCACATAGACGGATTATAAACCCAACGGGACTAAATTGCACTATTGGTCTAAGATTGAGATTTTTAAGTCTAGAATATATGCGGCAAATTTAATCAACATTAAAATCGATCAAAACAGTTACGAGCGTTAATAATCTTTCAAGTAATTTAAAATTTTCTAGTTTATAATTTCATTCATTTTGTCGACCTATTGTTGAGATACCCTTTGTTCAATGCCGCTTTCAATGAAAGTGTTTGCAGAATTTGATTGATTTTTATGGGTCGCAATCTCATCAACAAAACAAAAAATGTACGTCTTAATTAGTGTTTTCATTACTAGTGAAAGAGGGAGGAAGGGAGAGGGAGAGGGAGAGGGAGAGAGAGAAAGTATCAAACACGCAATCTTCCCAATTTTATGGGAAGTACACACGAGATAAATTCCCAATTTACAAAATGATTCTACCTACGCAGATGGTTCAGATTCAGCCAAGTAAATTTACGGTCATATTTGTTAGGCAATTTGTTGTCAAACGACCTCCCCGAGGCAATTCTAGGATCCCATATCATAACTTTTCCATCATATGATGCAGAGACCAAGTGAAACCATGATTTATTGTGCCATTTGCAAGAAGAAATTCAAGAATTATGTTGCGACAATTGAAAGATAGGATCATATTTCCCTGCACAAATAGATTCATGCAAGGCAGAAAAAGTATTAGTAATTAGGGATATCGATGTACAAAATGTAGATGACTTAATTACTGTATGCAAACACGCTTGCAGGTATATACTCGAGCAGGCTTCTAGTGAGAGAGACCTGCCTTGCGAGGATCCCATATTTGAATTGTAGGGTCAGAACTTCCAGCTGCAATAAGGGTAGAACTTTCACCTCCAATATCGAGACAATTGATAGCCTTGCCACGGAACTGAGTGAAGATTGAATAGAAAGTGTTGACACATAAAAATTCAGCCCAAATCGAACGACCCAAGGAATGAAGCCCAATTGGAGGATCCCTAAATCAGATAGCCCAAAGAACGAACCCCAATTAAACAATTCAAGATGAAGGCCCAAATAGGGAGGCCCAAGAACGCGGTAACGCCATCGTCCAAGTTTGCAAGTTGCCTAGAATCTGAGCGAATGGAGTGCCATGTAGTCGCCCAGAGCTGTTACTCTATTCTCGCCCAAACCTTCAAGTCGCCCAAAGTCTTAACAAAAATAAAGTTTTGTAGTTATCAAGAAGTGCAGTTATCAAAGCAGTTATTAAAGCAGCCCTATCACGTTCCACGATTCAAGGAATTCAATCGAAAACGGTTGAACGACGAAGAGTAATGGCAACAGTTAAAAAAAGGCAGTTTTCATGACAAGCTGGCCATTATGAGGAAGTGGGCAGTTGCAGAACGACCAAGCAGTTTTTAGGCGGTTGATCACAAAAAGATCATCCATGGAGTATAAAAGGGAGAAAAGACATAGAGCAAAGGACCGAATTAAAAACTCTCAAACAGAGAACATGTAATTTTAATTTCCTTAGTTTAGACTTAAACACTTTTCTCAGTAACTCGTGTGCTTGCGCCCCTTAGAGGCCAATCGAAAACGGTTGAACGACGAAGAGTAATGGCAACAGTTAAAAAAAGGCAGTTTTCATGACAAGCTGGCCATTATGAGGAAAGTGGGCAGTTGCAGAACGACCAAGCAGTTTTTAGGCGGTTGATCACAAAAAGATCATCCATAAAAAAAGATCATCCATGGAGTATAAAAGGGAGAAAAGACATAGAGCAAAGGACCGAATCAAAAACTCTCAAACAGAGAACATGTAATTTTAATTTCCTTAGTTTAGACTTAAACACTTTTCTCAGTAACTCGTGTGCTTGCGCCCCTTAGAGGTATTTTGTTTTTAAATTCCAATTGTAAAGTCATCGCCAATAAAAGAACACCTCTTTTTGGGACTTTGTCTCAAGAGGTTTGTCCCTTACACAATAGTCTGATCCCTTTTTAATTGTTAGTGACTAACCCACGCGAAACAGAAAGTCTGTCAACTTCTATTTTCAATTATAATGATTCTTTTTAGAATATTGCCATACATAGTTATCATAGCATGCCGGCTAGGGGAAAGGAATTTGAACAGTCCCCTGGACGCCCAGGGGATTGTTCACCCAGCATTGCTCTGCCAGCAAATGAAGCCTGTGTAATTCTCATATTGACCCATTCAAAAATATTGAATATAATAATGCCAGATATGATATCGAAACTTTCGAAGGAAAAAAAATCTTCTAAAAATTAGGAACTTAAGTTTGTGTGAGGTTAGACTATAAGCCATAACAAATTCTTCAAGTCATTTTTAAAGATTAGTCAAAGTTCAACGTGTATTGCACGTTATTTTGGATTACTTTATGTTAAGCACCGATGACATGACACGCCATTTGATTGGCGAATAAGTTAATGATATGTCTCATGAATTTAATGATTCACCAATTAATTATTGTGACATGTCAGCGGTGCTTAACATAAGTTAAGCACCGGTGCCCATTAGATCATTTTCCTATATCGAAAATGATCACCTAACCACACTGATGACATGGCACACCATTTGATTGGTGAATAAGTTAATGGTAGGTCCCATAAATATAATGATTCACCAATTAATTATTGTGATATGTCACTGGTGCTTAACTTATGTTAAGCACCGATGACATGACACATCATTTGATTGGTTAACAAGTTAATGGTATGTCCCATAAATTTAATAGTTCACTAATTAATTGTTGTGACATGTCACTGGTACTTAACATAAGTTAAGCACCAATGCCCATTATATCGAAAATGATCTCTTATGCCCCGATGCTTAACTTATGTTAAGTACAAATGATATGACACACCATTTGATTGGTGAATAAGTTAATGGTAAGTTCCATGAATTTAATGATTCGCCAATTAATTGTTGTGACACGTTACCGATGCTTAACATAAACTAAGCAAATTAATAATTCTTTGGACAGGACGACGACCACTACAGCTAATTCTTTGGACAGGACGACGACCACTACAGCAAATATATATATATATATATATATATATATATATTGATTTGCTTGACGATCGAATTTGGAGCTTATGCATGATCGTAGTACCGTATATGTATCGCTTACTTTTTATATTTTCTTAACTAAATTTTGAGATTTTTATGTCAGTTTTTCGTAATATATATTTATACACAAAATAAAAATAGATTAAGTTAAAAAATTTTGAATTACATTCATTAATATTAACTCTAAAAAATCGAGATTTAAAGAAATTGAATTCCTCTTAAATACATTAACATGAACCTTATTGATGTGATATTTAATAAATTATAGATAAGGCCAAGGCCATAATGAAAAGTTATTACTGATAATGATAAAAACAATTAAGTCCCTAATGAGAAATTTTTGGGGGGCTGTACTTTTCATTTGTTTCTTTTGGCAACACTTTCTCTATGATTAATGATTAGATATGACCAAAAATTTTAAATTCAAGACAACTTTTGATATGGATTCAGGAGATGATGAGGATTGCATCTCCATTGTGGAGTAGGGTTGGAAATTTATTATTAGTTCTAGTAGAGATAGGTTTAGGTTGCTTAACTGGACATATTTACACTAAGACCGGTCAAAGAAAGCCGAAACAAAGCGACTTTGACAAAAGGGTTTATTACTGTGACAGTGGCACCACATAAACACCTTATCGCGGCCCCTGTTCGTTTATCAAAACCCTTAACAAAAATCTTGGACCAATTTTTGAACGGTTTCAGAAGGAATCTAGAGACTAGAATGGCTTCCCGAGGTTCAAACTAGAATCCTTGAGGTTGATCTATGTCAATATTACTTAATAAATTACATGGACAAACAAAAAGCAGAATCGACATTAAAGATTTCTTTTTCTAATTAATCATTATGACCAATTTCAAACTATGTTAAATATTTATTTATATTAAAATATTATAGTCTATATGATTCAAAGAGTTCAAATAAGCAAGCTAATTATTAATATCTTTGGGGGAATAGACAAATTAATTTCGATAGAATAAAATAACAAGAGCCGTGTTAAACCATACAAGAGTTTTCACCAAGAATGTACTACCCCATTATTTTTTCAAGTCAAAATTCGTACTTTATCTATATCCATCCATAAACTTGGCAACAACCCTTTTTAAATTCGAAAAATTATGCTATTAAAATTTATCAAAACAACCTACATACCACAAGTGACTGGAAAGGAAGTTTTAAAATATAATTAACCTCAATAAAATACAATTTAAGTCTCAAATCTTTCAACCTCAAGAACTTGGGTTTAGCTTATCTAAATTAACTTTTTCTCGAGCTAAATATACATGATTAAATACGAGCTATCCAACAAGTCCAATATTGATATACTTATCACTGCTCTATTAAAATCTAACAATTTGACCCAAAATTATAAAAATTTAATACATATATCCCTTTAGTCTCTCAACTTTTTCAAAATAATAAAAATTTAGCATATAGAACAAGAAATTTTATTCTATGAAATTTTTGGAGTTCTACACATCTTGTGACCTTGATCCAAGATCAGTTACCATGAACTCTAGTGAACTTGCTAGTATCATCCATGAAGGGTTTACGTCAGTCTGCTTCAAAGCACCTAGGGTCAACCAGTTCTTTCTAACACTCCGTCCACTCTCGAAATCTTGTCATATCCTCTGCTAAACAGATTTAAATATACCTGGATAAAGGAATATTATGAAACTACTATCCCTATCAACCATCTAAATGTGTATACGAATGTCATGAACTTGAAAATTGCTCTGAACCCAGTAATGTGTAAAACCTTTTCACAAATTTTGACTAATGCTGCTAGGGATTGGTTCTCTACTCTAGAGCTCAATTCCATCGATAGTTTGTGGACTTGACCAACGAGTTCTATATCTTTTTTTGCAAGTAGAAAACACATCAAGAAAATTATCACGTCCCTCATGCAACTTCGCCAAGGACAAAATGAATCCCTAAATGATTTCATAACGAGGTTGAATAAAGAAAGCTTCAATTTATTTGACTTACATATCATAGTAGGTGTCTTCAATTTGACATATACCATAAGGTATGAGACATTCAAAATTCCTTGTTGAGATCCTCGGCAAAATAACGATCAAGCTTCTTACTCAAGTTGGAAAATAAATTAACATAGAGGAGACATTGAATACAAGGAAAATTGGTCAACTTGTGAAAGGCTCGAATATAAGAGACGGTGTGAGTCAAATCCATGTCAAGATATTGCCCAGGGTAAACAAAGACAGGAGGTACCATCAATTTCATTCATCCATTTAAACACTCCTAGGTCCAACATTTAAATAGAGATCAAGGACCTCAAAGACTTTAAATGGCCCTCAAGGTTGTAGTCCCCTCCTGATACCAAAGACAAGGATAAGTATTGTGACTTATTGAGACCACGGACATATCACGGAGAATTTCAAAGCCTTGCATCGAGAGATTGAGGCTCTACTTAAAAGAGGATTCCTATAGACTTATATAGATAATGACAAATGCCCAAGGAATTATCATAACAAGGAAAAGACCCCTAAAGCAATAGGTAATGGTCAAACAACAGTAGGAACCATTAACATCGTTGTTGGGGAAGTAGCTTTTGGGGAAGACTTGAACAGTGGACTTAAGCAATATGTTCGATATTATACCTCAACCTCAAGATCAACTCATGACAACTTTGAAGACATTACATTTGGATCAAAGGACTTGGAAAGTGCATTAACTCCTCGTGATGATGTCTTAGTCATATCAGCTATTGCGGTTAACTTAGAAATAAAAAGAATTTTGGTTGACGACAAGAGTGCAGCCAATA
>NC_036238.1:6775172-6780379 GCF_002742605.1 Olea europaea var. sylvestris | reverse complement strand
GAAGTAAAAATGATAGGCTTTTGGTGTGAAACTAATTGCCTATCTCTGTTATTTGTACTTGATGGATTGTAATTTCGATCAATCTCAATAAAACAAGTTTGGTTTTATCAAAATTTGCCATAGAATGACTACTTCATGTTGAGTATCTCTGTTCTTTATACTCGATGGATTGTAATTTCGATTGATATAAATAGAAAAAATTTGGGTTTATCAAAATTTGTCACAGAATGACTACTTCCTGTCGAGCATATCTATTCTTTATACTAGATGGATTGTAATTTCGATCTATATCAATAGAACAAGTTCGATTTTGTTAAGTGCAAATTATAAGGTGAGGTACTAGGAGTCGGGATGTAGTGTCAAGAGCATGCAATTCAGGAAGGCTAAGGTATAAATTAGAAGTCGAGATTTGTTTTGAATGAGCACACCTCCAGTATGATGAAGAGGGATACTGTGGGAATTGAGGTCGGAAGTTCTATGGGGTAAATGGGTTTGTACCATAATGTAAGTTTGCTTCGATTTATAGCGGATTACTAATTGGCAAAGTACTCAAAGTTTTACTGAGTTGGGGATTCTTCGTGATCATCTTTGGTGTTCTTTACTAATTTTATTAATGATTGTGGTGTTCAAATCATAAAGTAATTGAACTTGAATGATTAATCACTTAGAAACAATTAAAAGTGACTTGTTGCTTGCTAATTGTTTATTTCCATACGTTGGGTCTAAGTAATAAATAAATTGGCTTATTGAAACTTTCAAGCAGTATCAGAGCTTAATTGTGATTCTTGACCCAAAAATTGTCTAGATGAGTTAATCATATTCTGATGTAGGATTTGAAGATGAAATAGATATTCATGAGGTTTATGATCAGCTGTATAAGCAGAGTAAGTTACATAATGTTGATAGATCAATTTTTAAGAAATTGAACAAGCTTAAATTAGAAAAAGTGAGCCTTGTAATTATATTTGAGGAGTCCACCAAATGATTAAATGAATTGAGGGTTGAGAAAGAGTTTTTAGAAATTAAGGTTAAAACTCTTATAAAAGATGTCGAAAAATTAAATGCCCAACTATAATCGTTCTCTAGCGAATCTAAGAAGATTGATAAGAGTTCAAAACTTGAAACCTAGAGTTGCTCCGAAGTTCATCTTCATGTGTCACCATTGTAGTAAGGTACGACACATGAGACCTAAGTGTTACTGTAACGCCCCGAATTCTTTTTCATAAAAAAAAAAAAAACTCTTTTTCATTATTATTGTTATTTTTAAATAAAAATGAGCTCGAGATGCTACCAATTTTTTTCCCCTAATTTAAGCGGAAATATAACTTTTTATTTTAGTAATCAAAATGTGGTCGACAATTCAATAATGACAAAATAATGATTTAAAATAAAATCTTGAAATATCTCATCTCAAACAATAAATTAAAATTCAACATAAAGTATCGAATGCTCGTACTCTAAGAAAAATATTAAATACCATGCATAAAAATTTAAAATAATGATATTCTTTTAAATATAATTTGACGA
The DNA here is from genome assembly GCF_002742605.1 of Olea europaea var. sylvestris. Taxonomy (NCBI): domain Eukaryota; kingdom Viridiplantae; phylum Streptophyta; class Magnoliopsida; order Lamiales; family Oleaceae; genus Olea; species Olea europaea. Next base: position 6,778,852 of record NC_036238.1, on the reverse strand, counting down.
TTATTTTTCTAGAATCTTTACTTGATGACCCCATAAGCATCGTCGGTCAATCTTCCACTCGTCCCCACAACCCGTTCTAATCTGAAAAGTATTGTAAGAGTGAGTATTTTGAAAATACTCAATAAAAATATATGCATATTCTTATAACATAATATAAACATAATATGACATAACATACCAACATGTCTTAAATTTAAAGCAAACTGGTCGCGATTCCAATAGCTCAAGAAATTTTTTAAGAATCCCCATATCCCATGAGATTTAATCATATTGACCCAAAGGTCCATCCCGTAGGATTTCACTTCTTTTCTTTGACCTGATGGTCCATCCCGAAGATTTAATATATAATTCGACTTGAAGGCCTTATAGTATTTCATGCCAAATTAACATAAATATCAAGAATAAGAATGTATTCTTACCTTGATTTGATGCAAAATAAATCTGAAAATATGTTTGTAGAATAATAGTATATATTTCAACTTGGAAAATGAGGTTTATGTTCTAAAAGAAAATTCTAACTTCTACATATATATATATATATATATAATTCACAAAAATGTGACTACAATAACTACTTTCAGTTTCAAACGACTTCTAAGATTCACCATTTAATTCCAAACGCATTTGTTTAAGAGTTTATGGGTTAATTCTATCAATTAATACAAAAATTAAGGGACTTAATTATGTTTAAGTTATAATATCCTTTCAAAATCCAAGTAACCGTACTAAAATCTGTTTCATTCTATTATTTTATTATTATTTACTCTTTATTTATTAATAAAATATAAAATCTGGAATACTTTTTTTTTATCAACATAACTTGGGTATAACTAGCCTAAAAATATTTCTTCTTTAGCCAATTTATGTTATTCAACACGAGCTACATAACAAGTATATATTGATATATTTTATAAATTTTCTGTAATCTTTAAATAATCGACCCTAAATAAAAGTTACGATAAATTTATATAATTAAGACAATAAATCTTTTTTTTTTTTTGCAATTAGATGGGTTAACTTATCATATTAACTTTTAGATTTTAATGTGACAACAATGCTAGACATGGGCTACTTCATTCGTAAAACGATCAATATTGATTTTTCTCCATATGAAAATATAAATAAAAGTCGGGGCGTCACATCCTTCCCCCCTAAAAATAATTTCGTCCTCGAAATTACCTTATTTAGCCGAAAAGCCCAGGATACTTGGCTTTTATTTATTCTTCTTTCTCCCAAGTGGCCTCTTCGACTCCATGATTTTTCCATCGAACCTTAACAAATGCGACTTCTTTATTTCTTAATGTGTGTACTTTCCTTTCGATGATCTCCAAAGGGGCCTCTTCGTAAGTTAAATCCTTCTGTACTTCCAAAGATTCATAAATTATCACATGCTCGGGATCGTGCGCATATTTCCTAAGCATTGATACGTGGCATACATTATGCACTGTCAATAGTCTGGGCGGCAACGCTAGGCGGTATGTTACATTTCCAATTCTGTCTAGAATTTCAAAAGGACATATAGATCGAGGTCTTAACTTTCCTTCTTGCCAAATCTAAGAAATCCTTTTATTGGTGCTACCTTTAGAAAGACTTTCTCACCGACTTCAAATTCTATTGACTTCCTTCGTTGGTCCGCATAACTTTTCTGTCTATCTTGAGCAGACTTTATTCTATCTCTAATTTTGTCAATTGCTTGCACTGTTTTTGAAATAATTTCTGGGCCCAAGATTCGTTTTTCTCCAACTTCATCCCAATGAACTGGTGATCTACATCTCCTGCCATAGAGGGCTTCATAAGGAGCCATGCCGATAGTAGCTTGGAAACTGTTATTATATGCAAACTCTACTAATGATAGATGAGACTCCCAACTACCTCCCAAATCTAAGACACATGCTCGGAGCATATCTTTTAAAATTTGAATTGTCCTTTCCGATCGTTCATCAGATTGGGGGTGATATGCAGTACTGAAATTTAACTTTGTCCCCATAGCTCTTTGTATGCTTTTCCAAAATTTAGAAGTAAACCTTGGATCTCGATCTGAGATGATAGAGGCTGGAATTCCATGCAACCTAACAATTTCTTTAACATATAACTGAGCAAATTGATCCATACTGTATTTCATTCTTACTGGAAGAAAATGAGCTGATTTTGTCAACCGATCCACAATTACCCAGATGGCATCGTGTCCTTTCGTTGACTTTGGAAGACCAACGACAAAATCCATGGCGATCTGCTCCCATTTCCACTTTGGAATTTCTAATAGGTTCAATGGTCCTGATTCTTTGATGTTCTGCTTTAACTTGCTGACATACAATACACTTCTCAACAAAGAGACCAATCTCTCTTTTCATATTCCTCCACCAAAATATGTCGCGAAGGTCCCTATACATTTTGGTACCGCCAGGATGTGCAGCATACGGGGCATAGTGTGCTTTCTCTAATATTTCTTTTCTTATCCCTTTATCTTTTGGTACACATAACCTTCCTTTAAACATCAATGCAAAGCATTGTCTTCTGCTATTGCAAAGCCTTTTCTTTTACTCATACCAACTTCCGATTTGATTTTTCTCAAAAAGGGATCGTTGTCTTGAGCATCTTTGATTCGATCCCTAAGAGTGGGTTGAATCTTTGATGCTACAATCTTTGTAGTAATCTGAGCTGTCGGAATGACAACCTCCAGCTTTAATTTATCAAACTCCTTTATCATGTGCAGTTGAGCTGTGTGTAAAATTGCTAATTGTCTCACTGTCTTCCTACTAAGAGCATCCGCGACTACATTAGCTTTACCCGGATGGTAAGAGATAGTGCAATCATAATCCTTAACTAACTCCAACCACCTTCGCTGTCTCATATTCAAATCCTTTTGAGTGAAGAAGTATTTCAAACTTTTATGATCCGTATAAATGTCGCATATTCCCCCGTAAAGATAGTGATGCCATATTTTTAGGGCATGTACTATCGTCGCCAGTTCTAGATCATATGTAGGGTAATTTTGCTCATGTTGTTTTAGTTATCTTGAGGCATATGCGATCACCTTTCCATGCTGCATCAATACACATCCTAATCCCTGTTTGGATACATCACTGTATATAACGAACCCATCTGAACCCTCTGGTACAGTTAAAACTGGAGTTGTAACCAATTTCTGTTTCAGTTCTTGGAAGCTCTCCTCACACTTCTAAGTCCATTGTAATTTTACACCCTTTCTAGTTAGTTGGGTCATTGGCCCGACTATTTTAGAAAATCATTCGATGAATCTTTGATAATAACCAGCTAGTCCCAAGAAACTACGAACTTCACCTACATTTGTTGGTCTAGGCCAGTTGGTTACTGCTTCAATTTTAGTAGGATCTACTTCTATCCCTTGTGATGTAACCACATGACCAAGGAAAACTATACGTTCAAGTCAAAATTCACATTTCTTGAATTTGGCATACAATTTCTCCCTTCGTAGTGTCTCCAACACTATCTTGAGTTGTTCTTCATGTTGTTCCTTATTCCTTGAATACACCAAAATGTCATCGATAAATACAATGACAAATTAATCTAAATACTGATGGAATACTCTATTCATCAAATCCATAAATACTACAGGAGCAATTGTTAATCCAAATGGCATTACGGTGAACTCGTAATGACCATAGCGAGTTCTAAATGTCATCTGCCTTCACCTTCAACTG
>NC_036238.1:6761337-6774234 GCF_002742605.1 Olea europaea var. sylvestris | reverse complement strand
TGTATCTTTAATTCTTGAAGTTCTTTTGGCGCCATCCTGTATGGAGTTTTAGATACTGGAGATGTTCCAGGTACGAGGTCAATTGTAAACTCCAATTGCCTATCAGGGGGTACGCCATGTAAGTCATTAGGGAATACATCAATGAAATCTCGTACAATCAACACATTACTAATAGTAAGTTCCAAATGTTGAGTTCCATGTATTCTCACCAGAAATCTCTGGCAAGATCTTTTCTTTAACATCTTTTCTGCCTTCATGACTGGTACGAGTCGAGGTAAAGATTTAACTCGTACAGCACAAAATCGAAACTCTTCCTCCCCAGGCTTTTGAAAAATTACTTCTTTTTCAAAACATCGAATGGTTGCATGGTTGCTTCCCAACCAATCCATTCCTAGAATGACGTCGGAGTCTTTCATGTCTAAGAGGTATAGATCACCTTTAATTCTTTTCCATTCATTTTTAACTTCACTTTCCTAGTGATCTTATTAGTGTTCATAATTCTACCTGATGGGATGGAAATTTCTAGAACACTATCGGTTTTCTCATATGCATCACATGATTTAGCAATAAAAGTGGTAGAAACAAATGAATGATAGCTCCTGAGTCTATAAGAACATATGCAGGTAGTTCAGATATTAATAGAATACCTTCCATTATGTTCGAATCCTCGTTTGCTTCTTCCTGAGTTAAAGCAAAAACTTTGGCTCTCACTTTCTTCCCTTGCTCAAGATCTTTTTTAGGTGGGTATGCCTTGCAATCTGGGGCAAAATGTCCTTCTTGGCCACATCGATAGCACACATTTTTCCCAAATAGGTACTCTCCTCTATGCGCCTTGTTGCATTTAGGGCATTGAGAAATAACTTTATTTGGTTTTCTGGATCCTGATCCCGATCTTGTATTGGCTTTCTTAAATTGTCCAAATCCTTTCCCTTTATTTGGTCCATTCCACTTTCATTTACCATAAAATTCATTACTTTTCTCAGTCATCCGATCCATTTCTAGACGATCAGAAATTAATTGAGCTCGTTGAAGCACTTCACTATAGGTAGTTGTACGGTGAGATGCCATGATTCCTCCAATTTCTGGACGTAGCCCTAGTTCAAACCTCCTAGCTTTCTTTGGTTCGGTATCCACAAGGTGTGTGGCATACCTAGAAAGTTGTTTAAATTTTCTTTCATATTCATCAAGCGACATATTTCCTTGTTTCAGCTGTAAGAACTCCGTCTCTCTCCAATCCCTCAATGATTGGGAAAAGTATTTTGTCATTACTTCTTCTTTGAACTGTGCCCAAGTCATAGCACGTTGTTGTTCTTCTGTTCTACCGCGTGAAGTAGACTCCCACCAGTGGCCTGCTGCTCCAACCAGCATAAATTCGGCACATGATACCTTCATCAGTGCATGCCATGTGTTTGTTGATTCTTTCCAGCCCTCTTAACCACTCTTCGACTGCCAAAGGGTTCGCCTTGCCATCAAAAGCAGGAGGTTTGAATCGACGGAACTGCTCCACAATTGATCCTGTGTTGTTGGCGTTGATCAGTCCATTCTAAGGTGGTGCTGGTGCTTGATTCCTACCAAGGTCGTGCATCGCCCTCATTAGGTCCTTGAACATAGCTGCTCGGTCTTGCTGTCCTTCCATTTCCTTTAAATCAACAAAATAAATGTTGTCTTAGAAAGGTTGGACAACAAAGTAGCTTAATACATTTACACGAAACTAACTATTTTTAATAATAATACTCCTTGAAAATAGGATATATAATAGCTTGAAATTTTTTTTTCCCGTAACGTAAAGGAAGAAATATCACAGTACAAGGAAATAGAATCTAAGTTTTCTAATCCATATAAATCATGCGGATCTTCATTTGTGGAGCTTCATCTTCAGAGGAGTCTTCTGCCTCAGGACTAGACTTTATGTCCATCTCAACCAGCGGCTCAGGTTCATGATCATTCTCCAACTCCATCTCAATGTCATCCTCATGCTTCCATTCAAGATCTTCCTCTGGGTCCGATTTAAACTGAGGCTCTTGCACTGGCTCGAGCTCAAACTCAAGCTCAACCTCATCATCAAACTCATTTGTCACCTTAGGTTTGGGTTCTAAGCTCTCACTTCACCTATCTAGAAGTGTCTACAATATATGTTGAAGTCAATCGTGTTTTGATGCTCTGAAGGGTTACCTTCTAGCATCTCATCTCTAACCATAATTCCCATATTTCCCCATTGAGGTGAAAGTGAATGTATGAGGTTATTTACAGCCCCGATATGTGTGATCTCCAGTCCTACATCCACAACTGCCATTCATCTTTCATAGACTTCGTGGACGTGTTCGACAAGGGAATGAGTTGAGTCGGTCACGAAATTCTCATAGGAATGAATGACGGACCTACGGTTCAATGCTGCTCTACAAGCTGTGACCTTTTTAGCTGTTTGATAAGTTCTAGCTATGTCCGTTACATAAATGTCCAATTATGCTTCATCTTTGTTAGTCAAATTATACATTATGCTCTTCTGCTTTGAATGAAATGACTAATCATCATACTTCATATACGCTAAGCAAAATAACAACTTACATAGCATATTTCATTCTAAACTTCATGAACATTTCTTGAAATCAAACTTAAATAATTCATAAATCATGCTTGACAGTAGGATTAAACATAATATTTCGTTCATACCTTGGGTTCATCGGACGATAGCTGATTGACGAGCGCTAAATGCCATGGGTCTTATTTTAAATACTCGTTTAGTGGAGATCTCATAGAGAAATAAAATATATAAACAAGTAGACATGTATTGACCATAATTAGAAATCATTTTCTTAACAAGTTATATTGGAACTACTAGAGTAAAATTATTTCATCTACTTTAGAAATTAATTACCCTTTTTTTTTGCCAGAAAACTATAATAATTAAACAATGAGCACATATTTTATCCACTTCCTAAATATTATATATTTTTTGTTTTCTACCCAAAATTACATATATATTTTTTTTAACATGCAAACCACTAAATAAAATAAATTATCATTTTAAGGGAAAATTTATACACATAAATCACATTTGAATATGATGAAGAAATATATATACTTTTTTTTTTTAAAGACGACGAGTCTACAGAATCTACTAAACTCGTGCTTTGATACCATTCTATAACGCCCCGAACACTTTTTCATTATTATTGTTATTTTTAAATAAAAATGAGTTCGAGGTGCTACCAAAATTTTTTTTTTCTAATTTAAGCGGAAATGTAACTTTTTATTTTAGTGATCAAAATGTGGTCGACAATTCAATAATGACAAAATAATGATTTAAAATAAAATCTTGAAATATCCCATCTCAAACTGTAAATTAAAATTCAATATAAAGTGTCGAATGCTCGTACTCTAAGAAAAATATTAAATACCATGCATAAAAATTAAAATAATGATATTCTTTTAAATAGAATTTGACGTTTATTTTTCTAGAAACTTTACTTGATGACCCCATAAGCATCGTCAGTCAATCTTCCACTCGTCCACACGATCCGTTCTAATTTGAAAAGTATTGTAAGAGTGAGTATTTTGAAAACACTCAGTAAAAATACGTGCATATTCTTATAATATGATATAAACATAATATGACATAACATACCGACGTGTCTTAAATTTAAAGCAAACTGGTCGCGATTCCAATAGCTCAAGAAATTTTTTAAGAATCCCCATATCCCATGAGATTTAATCATATTGACCCAAAGGTCCATCCCGTAGGATTTCACTTCTTTTCTTTGACCTGATGGTCCATCCCGAAGATTTAATATATAATTCGACTTGAAGGCCTTATAGTATTTCATGCCAAATTAACATAAATATCAAGAATAAGAAAAACTACTTTTAAGATTCACCATTTAATTCCAAACGCATTTGTTTAAGAGTTTATGGGTTAATTATATCAATTAATACCAAAATTAAGGGGCTTAATTATGTTAAAGTTATAATATCCTTTCAAAACCCAAGTAACCGTACTAAAATCTGTTTCAATCTATTATTTTATTATTATTTACACTTTATTTATTAATAAAATATAAAATCTAGAATACTTTCTTTTTATCAACATAACTTGGGTATAACTAGCCTAAAAATATTTCTTCTTGAGCTAATTTATGTTATTCAACACGAGCTACATAACATGTATAATATTGATATATTTTATAAATTTTCTATAATCTTTAAATAATCAACCCTAAATAAAAGTTACAATAAATTTATATAACTAAGACAATAAATCTTTTTTTTTTTTTTTTTTTTTTTGCAATTAGATGGGTTAACTTATCATATTAACCTTTAGACCTTAATGTGACAACAATGCTGGACATGGGCTACCTCATTCATAAAACAATCAATATTGATTTTTCTCCATATGAAAATATAATTAAAAGTCGGGGCGTCACAGTTACGAGCTCTTGAATAGGAACAAGACCAAGAATATAATTGTTCAACGATCAAAATTATCTGTACCACATAGATTTCCTCCATCTCAAGTTCAAAATATGAACCCACATGTCATAATTATGGTATTTTAGGTCACATTAAACGTAATTGCCGTATGTCCTTGGTTGGTACAACCATCAAGATCTAACTATTCATGTTAATTTCTTGACTGACCAAGCGAGTCACTTAATAGAATTGATAACTCAACTGACTCAGGTTACATGTTCTTCTAAGAAGATTTGGGTCAAGAAGAGTGAACTCACAAATCTAAATGATGTTAATACTTGCAATGTTCCTCACGTTGCTCTTCATGGTAAGAGCATTTATGCCTCTCATTGATTAGACACTCATGTGCATGAATCTACATTTTTCATGAAATCAATATATTCATGCATGCACATTCACTTATCGTATATTTAGAGTTATTTTTGCATGTTTGCTTTATTATAAAAGTAAAAAAATAAACAAATAAGAGAGAGTTATTTTTTTTTAATTATTGGACATGTTATTTTGCTATCAAGTACTAGCAAGGTTCATAATTGGTAAATTAAATTTCCATTAATTTGTTTAAAACTTGTTTGGAGTACATGTATTTTATGCAATGCACAAATTAGGCTCTTGTGAGTATGTTTTAACTGCATGTATGAGATTTGGGATACGATCATTTGTGTTGTGAATTGAGTTTTCAATATGGAATGACCTTTAACTAAATTGATCTAAAACTTTAGTATATTTCCCATTAAAAGAAAAAGATGGCTGAGATTCAAAAATTTAAAAATATATGAAAAAATAATTCTTTTTGATTCTTCTTCGAAATCTATTTAACTCAAGCAATTAAGTCTAAGGAAGTTCTCATAACCTAATACCCTATGGTCAAGTGACTCAAAATCATCAATCCAAAAATTCATTACAAAGGTCATTTTAGTTACTTAATGGAGAAGAGATTACACATAAGATATAAAAGAAAAATGAGAGGAAAAAAATATGTGTGCTTATTGATAGAGGGAAAAAAAATGTTATACATCGAAAAAATCATTATATGTATTTATTTAAAAGGTCCTAGTTACACTAGATTTGACTTCATATATTAAAGGATATATTCATTCACCATTGATTTTTAAATATCCTTTCTCATTGATTTAAGGTTTTAAGACTTGCTTACAGAAATATAGTAGTACTTATCACACGTTTATTTAGGTTTAAAATATGTTATGTGGGAAATTTTTAATTTTTTATTAACTATGCATGTATAAGCAAGCAAAATAACTGTTCAATATGAAAATTCATGAAAAAAAATTTTAAAAAAGAAATAGTTGGTCTCAAAATTGAAATTTTTTTATTCTCTCATCACATGTTTTTGCCTATTCTTTGTATTATTATACATGTGCATATTTTTTTACTCTCATTCCTCTCTCTATATTTTACATGATTATTACTTGTCTTTCCTTTGTTATTCGTGACAAAAGGAGGAAAAAATGCGTATTTATTTCAGGGAGTTGATTATACGAGTTAGGGAGAGAATTTTAAGAAACTTAATTTTTTTATTGATAGACGACATATGGGGAGCTATTCGATATATTTCCTGAAATTTTATTATTGATATAGTGTTGTGTTTTGTCTATATTGGTATAGAATTCAATGGTTTATTTCTAAGTTTATAATTCACATGATATTGCATATTTCGGCATTACACCTATTTTATTATGTTATTTTATATGTGGTATTGTGGTTTCCATGTGTTTCAAGAAACATATTGACAAGTTACTGAAGTGTAGTCTGGGAAGTCTCTATTAGATAAATTATAGTTGACTTTTGACTTTGAAATAAATGACTTTATCACAGAATGCTAAAGTAAGAGATTGTTAAGTTATAATTAGCAATTTCAAATTTGTAATTGACAATTTCCTAAGTCAAAATTAAATCCTATTTGAATTGTATTAGGAATTTATTGAATTATAATCAATGTCAAAATAGTAAAGTATTAGTAGTATAGGTCTTGAGAGAGTCAAATATGTCCAAACACATCACATATGTTCAATGGAATGCTATTAGAAGTCTAAAGGCTGTCAACGAGTTGCAGAAGTTATGCTCCAATTTCTTAATCGTAACTTGTAATGCATTTTTCACATAGAAATATTTGAATTTGGAGAATGCTATCTTTAGAAGAACTGTAGCCATTAGAGTCATCTTTTCAACGCATTTTAAATCACCTCAATCTGATATCGAAAAAGTTAAGATGAAAATACTAACAATTGCTTAGCTGTTGCACGCCTAGTGCTAGCCTAGAGTTCGAGTGACGAGTTGACGTCCAAAATTCTATTTCGCTTAAAACACCTATTTTTCAATTCATTTTCATCCCAACGTGTGTGTGTGTATCCTTACTTATGATCGTCCCAAAGTGTATTGAATCATAATTATTTCATAAAGATCATTCATTTGAAGATCCAATTCACTTTCATTGATTTCAAGATTGAACCACTATATTATTTGATTCATAGATTCATCAAAACTTAAATTTAACAATCGAGCTATAAACATTCATATTAAACCATAGATCAAAACACACAAGATCGTTAATAAAACACCAAACCCACCTTCGTTAATTAGCTTTCAAAATTATAGGAGTTTTGAGAAGAGACACAAATAGTTCCAGCACTATGGAAAAAGGTTTCATTGGAAGAATGAGGAATTCTTCATTTAATTCATCGAAAATAAATCGATTTCAAGGATCGAAAGCTATTGCAAAAGAAAAAATTCAAAAGGACTAAGGTGAGGTACTGAGTCAGGATTTGGTGTCAGGAGCACACAGTTTAGGAGGACTAAGGTATAAACCAAGAGTCAAGATTTGTTTTGAAAGAACACACCTCTAGTACGATTAAGGGAGACTGCATGAATTGAGGTAAGAAGTTCAATTGTGTAGACATATTTGGACTGTCTTGATTCATATTGAATTACTAACTGACAAAGTACTAGAAGTTTTTACTCAGTTGAAGATTCTCCGTGATCATTTTTAGTGTTCTTTACTACTTTAATTATTAATTATAACATTCAAACCATAGGGTAATTGAATTTGATTGACTAATCACCTAAAAACAATTAAAAGTGATTTGTTGCTCGTTAATTGTTTATTTTTGCACGTTGGGTCTAAATAAATAAATAAACCAACTAGTTGAAAATTTCAAATTTCATCAAAATTTGCCTGGAATGACTACTACATAACAACCGTGTCTTCTGGTTCATGTATTAAGACTTAAAGAGAGGCCCCTCTAGAAGAATGGGCAGAAAAGAATTCATAAGTTTATTGCTTAAACTATAAACAAATTCAACAACTATTGACTCGTGCAATAATGAAATAATTTATTAATTTAATATAAGGGCTTGTCTGTTTTATTCGATTTCTCTAAAGAGTCAGCAAATGCTAACTGTCTTCTCGAGTCAAAATTAACATGAGTAACTTATCCTTGCAAGAAACTGACTTTCCAGCTTAAGAGGTAAGTCGATCGACCCTCGACTCAACTGCAAAAGACACTATTTCACCATTTTATGCGCGCGCACACTCATCGTTGGATACTAAGACCAAACCATAGGACATCACTGCTGCTACACTCGTGTAGTAAAGAAACGTAACGAAGGTCTAATTTACTTAATTTATAAAGATACCGGGCTCGGGATCCAGTTCCTCTACCATCGCGAACCCAGTCAGATTCAAACATGCTGCGCTTTTAAATTATTGGAAGAATTCAAGTACTCTTTCGAATTCAAGAAACAATTTTCAGAGATCTTTTTTCCTTTTGGATTGGAAGTTGGTTCATTCTATCTTTCTGTTCTGCCTTCCTTCCAAGCCAAACACTCCCTGAAGCACAGTTGTTAAAGATCTATGGTAAATCAGAATATAAATGGAAAAAACAGCAATAGAAAACCAAAGAGAAGGAGAAATCATCAAAAAGAACTACTGTTTAACGGTAACATAGCAAGCCGAACATAAGATTCTTGTTCACCCAAGGTCCGAAGACAAGAACCATGCAACAAAACTAGACTTCTAACCCTTGAATTACGGTATTAAGACACGGCATGAACATTATTTATAACACGAAAGGGGAAGGATTAACAACTATGTGCCTCATCGGGTTTTCCACATTGCCACCACCAGCGTGCTTGACAAATTCAGTTGGTGAGTAGAAGTTACCGTGACAAACACATACAATTCTCACCTCGTCCCTCTTCTTGTAACGGTATAAAAGCCCTTGAACCCTAGCACCATTCGGGCCAGTTTCTCTGGTCGAGACAAGAGGCATATCCAGCATGACATTCTTGAGCGTTGCCTCATTTGCATCCTCAGTAACAGCAGCTCCTACTATTGTTCTCTGGGGACTCTGTTTTTGGTTTACTATTGTTCTCGGGGGAATTGGGTTTGGTGAAGACGGGACACTAGATGTGCACTTCAACTCAGCAGCCCTTTGTGTTACTCCTGTAGATCAGTGATATAAAAGAACAAAATAAACAAAAATAACAATTTAAGCAAAAGCTCGATTCCTCATACTTATTTTGCCAAACATGATTCTCAAAGCTATTGTTCACTAATAAAACTTACTTTACCAGCTAGAAAGGAGTGAAATGACTATTTACTTTGCAAAAAGTTTTTACGGGATAATCGAACTTTAAAAATCATCTAATTCATCACTGAACTTTATAAAAAGTTTCCATAAGATCACTGAACTTTATAAAAGATTTTCATGTAGTTACTGAACTTTGCAAAAGGTTTCACAGGGGTCACTATATGAATTAGGTGATTTTTAAAGTTCAGTGATCTCATGGAAATCTTTTGCAAAATTCAATGATGTATTGGATGATTTGTAAAGTTCAGTGACCCTGTCGAAACTTTTTACAAAATTCAGTGACCATTTGAGTAATTCACTCGCTAGAAAGTGACTTTTTAAGCACAGCAAACCTGCATGCTCTAAATTCCAAATATTATCACAGATAACTCCAAGTAAAAAATCAATTGAATGGAGATATTTTTCAACTGCTATAAATTGATATATGATACATAATGGAATAGAATAACAATTTAAGACAACTATATTATCGAATAGAATAACAATTTAAGACAACTTTACACGCCACCCATTAAAACTTAAGTTTTTAAGTGGAGAAACAGTTCAACAACATTTCACTCGCCTGAATGTCCTCACTCTAGCCGTTTAATCATATCCTTATAGTTTACGACAGTAGCCCAGTAGCAAATTCTCCATATATACACATTTTCTAGACACCGAGAGACTTTTCATGCTAAAAAACTTGATAACTGCACAAAATATATATAAAAAATAAAATAAAAAATAAAGCCCTAAATTTATAACAATTAACTATGAGCCCTTTATCATCTTGCAAATCTAAGTCAATCAGGCATTGTGCACTATTATTTCGTTATCACTTTATGTTAGAGTTTTTCTTTATTTAGATGTTTGGCATCATCCCTTAAACATACACACTTAATGTGGCCATAAACGAGAAATATGGAGCTCCCCCCCCCCCACAATCCAAATTAACCCAGCCACCACACCACCACCACACCACAACCCAGCCACCACCCTTACGTACCGGTGCCGGCAAGACCAACTGCCCGGTAGATAGCACAGAACCGGTCTCACGCCACAAATCAACCCCCACAACCACTACTATCTCCCACAGGCGGTGGTCCTTGGTGGAAACCCTAGCGCCGCCACCCGGATCTCATCAGCTGTCCACGACGCGTCTGGGGACGACGCAACCAGCGGCAGCCCAATGAAGAGAATGAATCTTTTTCTCGAAGGATCATCTTGATTAGTTCACAAGATTGAATGGCCAATTCTCCTCCGGACCCTCGATTCAATTGTTTTCCAAGAATGTTGAAATGCCGCGTTGACCGATTGGACGAATCTTACAGAACATGAAAAGCAGGGAAGAGTTAAACCCTGTAAGTCTCGGGAGAAGATGGAAGCGGGGTACTACAAAAATGATGACGGGTTGACTTAGTGGGATTGAACCGGAATGAAGTAGTTACGAGGATTGCAGTAGAACGAGAGGTGGAACCGTTGTCTAAGGAAGGGGAGTCGAGTATGGAGAACTTGGAGACGATGACAATGGGCATTGCGAAAGAAAACGACGAGACATATTCGACATCAAGGATTACGAACACTTATAATAGGAGGACAAGAAAATAATATGGGGACCGAAAAAGCTTTGGTGTTGTGGGTGGATGGTTCCAAGAAGGGAGAAAGCGACAGTGACGTTATACAAGTGGTGGAAGAGAAAGAATGATCCTTTGATCATCTGGAGGGCTATCACAGAGAGGAAACTTCGGAAGCTGATGTGTTTGAAGTTGGACACCCACCTTCGAACTGGGTTCTACAAAAAATTCAGAAATTCAGTAAGATGGTTGGCGTGTTTTGTGATGGATACGAAAATAGACTGTTACAATTATTCGAGGAGCTGGAGGCTAATAAGGGACAAGGGATCAGTACACATGGAGGTAAATTAAGAAGAAAGGGTGATCGCGAACTTAAGAGGCTCGAATGGTCAATAAATTATGCTGGTAAGGGTGGCAAGTCCAAGAAAGAAATAATGGGGAGGGGTGACGGAGTGTTAAAATGATGCTAAAACTCATTTGTTGGAATGTACGGGAGCTCAATGAGGTTGGAAAAAGGCTTGGTGTTCAACATCTGCTAAAGAGATGGGGGCAAACCTTGTATGCTTACAAGAAACTAGAATGGAGTTTATCTCGAGGGCGGTGATTACTAGCTTATGGGGGGAAAACATGTAGGGTATCAGTTTTTGGGGTCATTAGGGGTATCAGGAGGCGTGTTGGTGATGTGGGACACTAGAGTGCTTGAGATGGAAGATGTAAGTATAGGGGTGTTCTCTATATCGATTTCGTTTAAAAATTGTGAGGATAGATTTCGGTGGATGTTCACAGAAGTTTATAGGCCTAATTCTGATGACAGTAGAGTGGGCTTGTGGGATAATCTGGCTGGAATGATGGCTTGGTGGAATCTTCCAACATGTATTGGGGTGATTTCAATGTGATTCGATTTCTTTCTGAGAGGTCAAGTGGTGGGAGACTAACTAGAGCAATGGATGAATTCTCAGATTTTATTAGGGAGAATTTGTTAGTGAATTCACCTATGATTGGGGGAGATTTTACCTAGTCATCTAATCAAGACCAACTCGTCTTATCTCGTATAGATAGGTTCTTAATTTGTGGAGAGTGGGAGTCCAAATACTCAGATATCACTCAGAGAAGATTGGGGAGGATGTACTCGGATCATTTCCCTATTGTGTTATATGGGAATAGGAGGGGTGGTGGAAGAAGGCCATTTAGGTTTGAAAAGATGTGGTTGAAAGTTAAAGGCTTTAGGGAGCGAGTACAGACTTGGTGAACTTCCTATGAAGTCAGTGGGTCTCCCAGTTTTGTATTGGATCAAAAGCTAAAGGCTTTGAAAGAGGACTTAAAGAAATGGAATGAGGAAGTTGTGGACAATATTAATTGTAGTAAAATTCAGTGTCTGTCAGAGATAGAGGAGTTGGATAGGTAGGAGGAGAGTCAAGGGTTAGCTGGGGAGGAGAAGGAGAGACGTAGGGTATTAAAGGAAGAGATGGAGAGGTTGGGGGAGATTGCTTAGCGACAGAAATATAGGGTTACTTGGTTGAAAGAGGGGGATAAATGCACTATGTTTTTCCACAGGGTCGTCAATTCTAATAGGCGGAACAATTCCATCACAATCTTGGAGGTGGATGGGGTTACTTATGAGGAACCACAGGAAATTGGAAGCCAACTGGTGAATTTCTAGCTGGGGAGGAGAAGGAGAGACGTAGGGTATTAAAGGAAGAGATGGAGAGGTTGGGGGAGATTGCTTAGCGACAGAAATATAGGGTTACTTGGTTGAAAGAGGGGGATAAATGCACTATATTTTTCCACAGGGTCGTCAATTCTAATAGGAGGAACAATTCCATCACAATCTTGGAGGTGGATGGGGTTACTTATGAGGAACCACAGGAAATTGGAAGCCAACTGGTGAATTTCTATCAGAACCTCTATCGGGAACAATTTGAATGGAGGCTAGAATTGGAAGGATTGCACTTTTCTACTATCACGGAGGATGTTGCCAGTTGGTTGGAAAGACCATTTGGGAGGATGAAATTAAGGAGGTAGTGTTCAGCATGAACGATGATAAGGCTTCGGAACCGGATGGTTTCTTGTTCTCATTTTACAAGGTGTGCTAGGATGTGGTGCGACCGGATATTGTGGATACTCTATCTTATTATTTTGAACGTGGCAGGTTTTAGAGAAGTTCTAACGCTACATTTGTTGTGCTCATCCCCAAGAAATCGGGAGTGACTGATATTAAGGACTTTCGCCCTATTAGCCTTGTCAGTGGGGTGTATAAAATTATAGCG
>NC_036238.1:6756775-6761132 GCF_002742605.1 Olea europaea var. sylvestris | reverse complement strand
GGATGGCATTTTCTCAGTTCACTCTTACTTTAGTTCCCTCCTGGGATGTGTGGATAATTCATTCCCTTGGAAGTGAGTGTGGCAATGTAAATTTCCTTCTCGGGTGGCATTCCTATTGTGGACAGTTGTGAGGGGACAGATCTCAACGGTAGATAATCTTCGTCATAAAGGTTTTTACGTAATCGAGTGGTGTTATATGTGCAAGAAGGATGGGGAGACGATCGATCATTTGTTCATTCATTGTGATGGTGTTCGTTGGATTTGAAACATTATACTTAGTTCTCAATTTATGGATTGGATGATGCCTCGTTGTATAGAGGACGTGTTACAGGCATGAAGGAGAAAACTTCGTGATAAGGATAGCAAACTAGCATGGCACCTTATCTCGGGTTGCATTGTATGGTGCGTGTGGAGAGAAAGGAACAACAGCTGCTTCGAAGACCAAACAAAAACAAGAGAGCAGATAAGAGAAACATTTTACTTTACTTTGTATTTTTGGTTTAATGCTGTAACTAAAAATCCTGTAGAGGAATGTCTAATTTCATGTTATTCCTTACTGGCTTAAAGTGATTGTACACCTCCTGTGTACTCTCTTTTAAGTAATAAAATTATCCGATTACCTAAAAAATAAATAATAAATAAAATCACTTTATGCTAGAGTATTATATAACAGAAGAGAGACTCAAAACTAGCAAAGGTGGATTAAAAACAAGAAATAATAATCTTCAAAACCGAATTTATTTGATGAGATAATGTGCTTAAATCTTTGTGTTTATGAATTAAGACGTTGCATTTAAACCAGAAAGGGCAATTGAGAGGAGAAAAAACATGAAAGTTGTTGAGAGTTGAAACCCAGAGTTTAGCAACATGCTAAGAAGATAATGATGAATGAGCTACAGATATGGATCAATGTATAAAACCTTCTTTAGGAATGATTTTTCTCTTTTCCCAGTAGAGGTGTATTTTAGAAAAGGAAAACCAATACTTTTCTAAAGGCCTAGTTTTCAAGGTCAAGATTAAAATTACCGTGTTTCAAATATGTTTGACAAAATAATCTTCTGGTTATACCTAATCCCTCTAGTTAAGCCTTGGTTGAGCTACAAAAACTATGATTGTTCTTCTCCTCTTCCTTCTATGCCTTCATATACATACAAAACCTGAATCGAAAGCTAGAACTAGTTTCTTACATTCACTCTTTCCAAGATGTCCAGTCAGAATACATGTTTTATACAGAAAGCTGAAATTAAACAGTTATGAAAAATTATTTAAGAAAGAAAGCATCACATGAAAAAGTTCTACGAAAAAGAAATTCCCTGAACAGAAAACAAACTACCGAGTAGGTCAAACTCTTGCGCACTAAATTTTGTTATTGCCAATAACATACTAAAGTGGAAAAGTAGTAGTACTATACACCATTTTTCCCAATCAATCTCACAAGTGACAAGTTATTCTCACAATTAATATGCACGCATCACCCTCTATACAAGGTGCCTAAAAGCCAGGTTTTCCAATTACTCCTAGTTCCGAGAAGACGAAAATACTGCCATCCCTCTAGACCAATAAAAAGGGATCCCATAATGAAGTTTGGGAAAAGGGGATCCATGGTATGACCTATCTGTAAAACAACTCTCAACATAAAAAGGAAAAAACTGAGATTTTGTTAATTGAACGTGCCATATAGCTTCGTTAATTCAGATGTATTGAGTTAATTAATGGGTTAAAAACCTACTTATTCTGACAAATTGTTAAAATATTAATATTTAATCAATAAACATAAAATTGTTTACCCTGTTAGTCACAAAAGTCAATTTCATTTCACACGTCCAAACTAACGGTGAGGGTGATTTGATTCCTAGTATGTTTATGTGTCGGAAATGTGGATGTTAATTGTCCAACCTGAGGGTGTTTTTCATAAACAAGATTGTTTTTGGTTGAACAATAACTATTTTGTAATTTTTGGTGAGGAAATTCTTTTTTTAACGCAGGTTGTGTTTAAAGGAGTCATTGACGAGTTTTTTAAAACAATTAAAACCACGTTTACGCCACATAACCATATCATTAGTCAAATCAAACTCTCTTTTTAGCGCAGGTTGTGTTTAAAGGAGTCATCGACGAGTTTTTTAAAAACAATTAAAACCACGTTTACGCCACATAACCATATCATTAGTCAAATCAAACTCATTGTTAGTGTATATAGACATAATCGATTTAAGTGACTGTAAATAATATAAAGTCAGCAACTAAATAATAACATTATAGAGTTCCAAGACTATTTGTGTGCCGATAAGTTCAAGGACGTACCAGGTCTAATCATGGCATTGATGTCCTTTTTCTTGTTTTATTGCTTTTTCCCTTGAAATTAATATCTACGATAGTGTGAGGGCAGTGACAAATTACACAATGAATTGGTTCATTCTCAAAGGATTTTGTTGTTTGCGCCTAACCAAACCTATCTTCACAGTAAAATTATTTTATGCTATCTATAGTGGATTATTGTGAGTGGACATTTTGAGTAAGAATTATGAGAGAAAATGAATAATGAATAATGTATAATGGAGCATGTCATTGAATTAGCACTAGAAACATCCAAAATACACTTATTTTGTAATATAGAATTAACAAATGGATCATGATTTATTTGATTTGAATTCCTTTAATATCAATTCTTTTGCTTTCTGAGTTCAATCATGTGATAAGAGTAAAGATTAGAGGGACAAGCTCTCATCCACACACATTGCACTTGCACCTTGGGACTTCTCTCTTATCGGTTTTTCTTTTTCTTTTTTTTTTTCTTTTTTTTTGGGGTAAGTTTCATTTGACATGAAGTTTTAGTAGGAATATCTTAAATGTATTGTGCCCCTTGTTTTTGCGAGGAAGAAGATATGGAATTTGGTCACCAGAGAGGGAAAAGGAATAAATATCATCTTTCATATTAGAAAATCAATAGTTCGTGATTTAAAAGGTAAAAAATGAGATTCAATTTCTAAATTCTCCAAGAGTTCCCCGTTATTTAGGCGGGAAAGAGAAGATACAGGTCTTAAGTTGCTAGATAATGGAGACAATAAGAAATATCACACTTCTCAAGAAAATCAAGAGTTCATGATTTAACAATAACAATATGAAATATTGTTTTTTGTGATCAGTGGTAAGGTTACAATGGTAGGTCTTATGTCAAGTTGGCGAGCTTAAGCTTGCAATTGATTGGTGCTGGTAATGCACCTAATAGCTATAGCGGCCTTGCATCGACAATAGGTGTTGACTTGGGGATAAGGGAGTTTATGGGGAAGAAACATATTGTGTTGCATCGACGAGTTTGTGCGGGTGGTATGCTATTGCTGTGGGAAAATCTGTGTGCAATAAATGCATGGAAGCATACATAAGTTCCAAAATGGAAGGGACAGAAGGCGAGGGAACTCCTTAGAACTTAAAGGGAAAAGGTCAAAGGTAAATGAAGAGAAGTGCCTAAATAGGTGATTTCACTCATAGACAATAAGTTCTGTGGACCTCGAAAATTGGTCCTTCCACTTGACCAACTAAGAGCTACTCCACGTATTCCTCCTTGCGCACAATCAGTGAACGATCAGACGCACACGGTCAGGACCAGCGGGGGTGGTGGCGGCCGTATACACTCCGATGGTCAAGTTAGGTTTAGGTGGTCGGAACAGTACCCAAGGATTGTGTAAGATAATGATAAGGGGGAGGAGAAATATATAAGCTTGCTATGGAGTGCTATGTAGTAGGAGTTTCATTACCTTTGCCTCTTGCCAAACCTTGGGTATTTATAGGTGGGATGAGCCGTTGGATGTGCAACACGTGTATACATCTGATGCGTCTGTAAAGTGGGCGGACAACTTGTTTCTCCTGAGTTGAATTGACATAAAGTTGATAGGTCATATCAACTAATCTCATGGAAACGTCAAATCAATTTAAACCTTAGGTGTAGGAAGGATCTTGGCACAAATCGCTTTCTGAAATTGGCAGCGAATCCACTTGGCCTTGGCCTCGAGGGCGAGGTGCTTCGGTCAGGTCAATAGTAGGGATCGCCTGTACTTCGCAGCGTGCTACTAGGTTGCAGACGTTGCTGATATCACTTCGGAACACATCGAACGGGTCTTTATCAGGCCGAAATATATGGTGGTGCGCGTTCCGAGGAGTATCAGATAGGGGCGTAACAGTGGTCCTCCAAGTCCAAGTATGAATATTTATATCATGGGTGGACTTGCTTTCCTGACCGGATGTATATGTCTCGGTACTAGGGACCACGACTCGTGGGAGTTTGGGGGTTGATCTTTTGCAGTAATCGAGGTCATGATCCTAGGCAGATGTGTCAAAGTTTCGTTACTGTGTAAGGGAAAAA
>NC_036238.1:6739810-6755616 GCF_002742605.1 Olea europaea var. sylvestris | reverse complement strand
TATGTCCAGAACCAACTTCAAGTACGCAATCATGTTACCATCTTTGGCTGTGAAGTTTCCATTGACTTGATTTACTATGAGCTGAGAGTCACTGCTCGCCAGGAGCTTCCTGTCCCGCATCTCCTTAGCGAGTCTAAGACCTGCCAGAAGGGCCTCGTATTCAGCAGCGTTGTTCGAGGCTTTGAAGCCGAACCTCACTGCACAATTTAGTTTGTGGCCTTCCGAGCTTTCCAACACGATTCCTGCCCCTGCGCCAGTCTCTCCCGAGGACCCATCTACGAACAGTTTCCATATGGGAGGGCTCGGCTGGTTCTATTATCGCCTCCATATCTGGGGTTTTGGCAAACTTAACCATAAAATTAGCAAGGGCCTGGCCCTTAATGGCGTGTCGAGGTCGGAACGTTAGATCGAACTCATTGAGCTCGATTGCTCACTTTAGCAAGCGTCCTGATGCGTTTGTTTTCTGCATCACTTGCTTTAGTGGAAAGTTGGTGAGAACTTGTATTGAGTGGGCCTGGAAGTATGGCTTCAGTTTTCTTGAGGCTGTGATAAGGACGAGTGCCAATTTCTCCATGTCTGGATAGCGTGTTTCAGCTGGAAGAAGTGCTTTACTGATGTAGTACACTGACAATTGGCGCTCACTTTCTTTTCTGACTAGGATGGCGCTAACCGCCACGTCCGAAACCGTTAAGTACAGCAGTAGAGACTCGTCCGGTTGAGGTTTCGACAAGAGGGGCGCCTCCCCAAGGTGCTTTTTCAGAGCCTCGAAGGCTTCTTCACACTCCGAAGTCCATTGGAATTTCTTTTCTTACTTCAGCACATTGAAGAAAGACAAGCTTTTATCTGTGGCTCTGGAGATAAAGCGATTGAGTGCGGCTATCCGACCGTTGAGACTTTGGACCTCCTTCGATTTCTGAGGTGACCTCATCTTTAGCAAGGCCATTACTATCACTGGATTCGCCTCAATTCCTCTCTGATTGACAATATACCCCGAGAACTGGCCTGATGCCACCCCAAAGGTGCACTTGAGGGGATTCAACTTCATATTATACTTTCTAAGTATTTGAAAAGTTTGGTCGAGGTGACTCACGTGTTTGGCTGCCTGGAGGCTTTTGACCAGCATGTCGTCAACGTAGACCTCCATGATTTTGCCAATGAGTTCGGCAAATATCATGTTGACCAACCTCTGATATGTAGCTCCGGCATTCTTCAATCCCAAGGGCATGACTTTGTAGCAATACAGACCCCTGTCCGTAATAAACGATATAGCTTCCTCATTAGGTCGGAACATTGGTATCTGGTTATACCCTGAGTATGCATCCATGAAACTCAGTAGTTCATGTCCAGCACTAGAGTCCATAAGTTGATCTATTCTTGGAAGTGGGAAGCTATCTTTGGAGCACGCCTTATTTAAGTCGTAAAGTCCACGCATACCCTCCACTTTCCGCTGGGCTTTTTCACAGGACTGGGTTGGATATCCACCTTGGGTAGATGGTCTCTCTTATGAAACCACTGCAGCTAAGTTTGTTTACTTCGTCTTTTAGTGCCTCGTACCTTTCCGGATTGAGGGCACGCCTCTTCTGTCTATAGGGGGCATAGGAGGGGTTAATGTTAAAGTGATGGCAACTGATCCTAGGATCTATTCCCACCATATCTTCATGTTTCCATGCGAATACATCCAAGTTCCCTTTCAGGAAGTTTATCATCTCTGTTTTTGCTTCAGGGGACAATGACTTTCCTATACGCAAAACCTGATGACTAGGGTCTTCTGGGTTGGCGGGAAAAGTCTCCAATTTTTCCATTGGGGTCGCATTTGGTTCAGAGTCAATTATTCGGGGATCTAACTCATCAAGAGGGTGTCCTTGTTCAGGGACCTCTTCCATGTCGACGTCTCCCTCTTGTTCAGAGGTATGCCCTTGTTCAGGGGCGTCGAGCATTTCCACGTCCGTACTGACTTCAGCGGGTACCTCGGTTAGGATTACATTAACAGTTCGGGGCTCGGACTTTCGTAGCGAGTTTAAGTAGCATGCCCTGGAGCCCATCTGATCGCCTCGGACTGTAGCAATCCCATGTTCGATTGAAAATTTCATGCACAAGTAGTTGATGGACGTGACAGCCCAAAGATCTTTCATAGCGGGTCTGCCCAATACTCCATGATAAGCCGATCTGTGATCTACCACCAAAAATTTCATGAAGTGTTAGGCCATTAGGGGTGCCGAACCCATCTCAACAGGCAGAGTGATCCGCCCTCATGGGATGATGCTATCCCTGATGAATCCAAATAGTGGGTCGGTCATGGGGATCAACTCATGTTCAATTTGCATTTTGTCAAAAGTGGAGCCGAACAATATGTTCACGGAACTGTCATTGTCAACGAGCATGCGTTTTAACCCGTTTCTATCCACTACGGCTCTTACAACCAATGCATCACAATGGGGGTAGTGAACCCCATTAGAGTCTTCCTGGGAGAAGGTGATTGGGGCCATCCTATCTGCTGCGTGCGACTCGTTGACAATATAAGTGATCATTGGTGGGTCCTTCGCTTCCTTTGTGTAATTTCTCTGGGCATTCCTGGTGTTGCCACCGACGTGGGGTCCCCTAATGATAGTGTCGATCTCCCTGATGACCTGGCTCCCAGAAAATTGGGCTTGATTTCCCTGTCTTGATTGACCCCAGTCCCTTGATTCTCTTCTCCGAGGCGATTGTTCCCTGTGCCCTCTATCCCCCCTCCTCGGGGAGGCAGATCTGCGAGTATATTCGTTCCTACTGGAAGGGTATGGGTTGCTTCGATCAGGGCGTCGATTGGCGTCTCGGCACTCACTAGTGTCATGTCCATAGAATTGATGGAACATATAAAACTTTGCCCCTTCCAAGGGTCTGTTTGACCTTTTCTTCTTCTCCTTCTTCTTGTTATCAGCTCTTCCAGATGGTCCCGCTTTGGCAGGGGTATTCTCATATGCCAACACTAGTACTGCATTCAATGTGGCGGAAGCCAGGGCCTGTCCGGATGTGGGAGCTATTGTATGACCTGCTTGGGTCCATTGCTGAATAACAAGGTGTGCTACGGGTCCTCGACCTACCTGCCTCTGAGGCGAAGGGAGTCCCTGCGCGGCACGATTGCGATGATCAATCATTTCTTCACTAACAATTTCCACTCTCATCATTTCCACCAGCTCATCATATGTGGACGGATTCTTGCTGCGCACGTCCCTTCAGAACAAAGTGTTCATGTTGAGCCCACATTTCAGAGCTGAAAGGGCTTCTCTGCCAGTAACCTGTTCACAGTAGGTTATTTCGTCTGTAAACCTAGCGAGATAGCTCTTCAGCGTCTCCCCAGGGGCCTACCTCATATCTTGCAGGCGTTGCACTGGTGCCTCTCCTCCTTCCCTACGTGAGAGGTACTGGTTCAAAAATGCTTTCTTCAAATCCGGCCAACTACTGATGCTTAGGAGAAGAAGCCTGCTATACCTTACGTCGGCGGCCCCGGGGCTTCTCTGCCAGTAACCTGTTCACAGTAGGTTATTTCGTCTGTAAACCTAGCGAGATAGCTCTTCAGCGTCTCCCCAGGGGCCTACCTCATATCTTGCAGGCGTTGCACTGGTGCCTCTCCTCCTTCCCTACGTGAGAGGTACTGGTTCAAAAATGCTTTCTTCAAATCCGGCCAACTACTGATGCTTAGGAGAAGAAGCCTGCTATACCTTACGTCGGCGGCCCCGCCTAGCGTTAAATGTAAGGCTTTGCATTTCAAAGCAGGTGAGACTTCCCTAAGGCTCATCTATGTCATGTACTTGGTGAGGTGCTTCTCCGGGTCCCCCTTTCCTTCATACTTGGGGATCTTAGGGGGCATGAAATTTGCTGGCATTGGAAAACTTCGGATCTCCCTTGAGAAAGGGAGATTATCATCATCATCGTCAATCTCATAAGATCGACAGGGCCCATCTGACCCTTCATCATCTTGAATGTTCTGGGGAGGTGGAGGTGCTTCTCCTCGACTTCCCCAGTCGACTAGGTTCCTCCTATCTCTCCTATTTCTAGGAGGAGGGGGAGCATGTTCTTGTTCGTGATCTGGACGAACTGATCCTCTTACTGGGCTGACCCTATTGCTAGGACCCTCCCCTATCCGGTCGAAGACGCTTACCGACCTCTGGCCCTCATGTTCTTGAGGGAAATTGTCCCCCAAGTGTGGTTCGGATGGCTGGCTCCCTTGCACATAAGATGTGGCTTCGGCGTTCATCTCTCTTTCGAGGGGACGTTCTGTGTGCTGGCTCATGTGGCCTGGGGAGTGAGATACAGGAGCTTCCCGCACCTGATAAGATCCTTGGGGCATTTGATAGCCTTGATGACCCTGGGCTTGCATGAGTTCATGCATTGCCATATCTGAGCTGCAATATCTCTCATACCCGCAGCTATTTGAGTCATTCTTTCAGTGAGTATGGCTGTTCTTCCACCTCGACGACGCCGGTGATGTGGTCTCTGATGAGTAACATTGTTATGGAGTACCTCTTCTTCAAAAGCCTCTCTCATGGGATTGTCGTCTTCATGGCTATAGCTCATCTACCTTCTTTTTCAAGGGTAGTGAGAACTTGCATTGTAACTCGACTTTGTTCTTTTTTAAGAACGTCCCCTTTTCAGAGTTAGTCGCTAGTTTTTCGGTAACTTCTCCGATGGAGAACGCAAAACTTCGAAGGGCGGACAGCTTGTTTCTCCTGAGTTGAATTGACATAAAGTCGATAAGTCATATCAACTAGCCTCATGGAGACGTCAAATCAATTTAAACCTTAAGTGCAGGAAGGATCTTGGCACAAATCTCTTTCTGAAATTGGCGGCGGATCTTCTAACCGATGTCCACTTGGCCTCGGCCTCGGGGGCAAGGTGCTTCGGTCAGGTCAATAGTAGGGATCGCCTGTACTTTGCAGCGTGCTACTAGGTTGCAGACGTTGCTGATATCACTTCGGAAATACTTCAGACGGGTCTTTATCAGGTCGGAATATATGGTGGTGCGCGTTCCGAGGCGTATCAGATAGGGACGTAACAAGTTTAGTCATTGGCCGACTCTCGAAGATAGTGAGCTTGTAGGCGGGGAGCTTGCTTCGAGGTGGTAGGCCTTATGGGAAATAAAGCATTCTTCCTTTCTTTTCTTTTCTTTTTTGTAAAAAAGAAAAGCATTCTTTCAATTATGTTCTATTCCTTCATTTTTTATTTTTATTTTTATTATTATTTTTTGTTTGTATGAAACTTCATAGAGCTTTTAGACAACTTCCATTGAAAAGGACCAAGTCTAAAAGTGTTTCTCCACGTTGCCACTTTAATCGTAGAAAGTGAAATAAAGAATCTTCAATACGAACTTGCTTACCAATGATGTTTGAAGCTCCCATGCGTCACAAACGGGGCAAGGGGACTTGGTGAGAAACTTGATGAGAAACACGCCTATAGAATATGTGCTCGTTTATTTCTAGCTAGCTTTTCAATGATAATTTGAAATATAAATTCTATTGCAAATGAAAAATGATGCTCCAAGTTCTCCTAGGCTTCTAACTCGAGATGCTAGAGTGCACCCAACTCGAGATACTGCAAAATGTGACAACTTCACACGTGAATGAACATTTTTATAAATTTTCCATATAGACGTCAAAATGTAATTGACACATCTTCAATTAAATAGAGCTATTGCACAACAAAATGTGACAAAATTGGTATGATAAATTTTGTATAAGCATCCCCTCAATTCATAACCCTTAGTACTTTTATGCCAATGATTATGTTGGCATGTCTAAAATGGTAGCACAACTAAATTCATGATCTTTAAAGAAAAATATTAAGACCCTCTTTGATGGGATTCAACTAAGATTTTTAATAGATTTTGATAGAAGTAGATGAAATGTGTGGTTGATAAGTAGTGAATCCCATAAAATGTGTAGTTAAAATTAATTGATGATTTTGACTTGAATTAAAATATTGATTTTAATTTCTACCAAATAGGGTTAAATTTGTATTATCATCTTGAATGAATCAAATGGACACAAAATAAGGGAGTAAAAAGGAGTTAAAATAGCAAGCTAAAAAGAGTTAAAATAGCAAGCTAAGGCATTAATCATATTTGCTCTAATTCCCATAATGACTTTTGTAAATAATCTTTGGAAGATACAATCATAACTTTCTACAAGGTGGAGAAATACTAAAGGATGGTGTAAGTGGAGTTGAAGATCTCTAAAAAAAAGGAAACCGGACGGAATTAGAGGATTCCTCCTTATGTATTAGCTCTAAATCGCGAACCCCTCATTCCAAAAGAATCAAATTAACTAAGTAAAACTATCGCAATGAAAAAAACGTTATGCGTCCATTTATTCTAATAACCAATAGTGGCTTTTTTATACAATATATGGAAGATTTGAACATATTTTTCCATAGGGTCAAGAAGCTATAATATTAAAGGATGGTGAGAAAGGAGTTAAAGATCCACACTTCTTAAAAATCAAGAATGCAGACGAATCGAAGGATTCCTCCACATGTATTCTCTCAAAGACTCTAGGGAATTCCTCTTTCAAATGAAATCCAACAAGATTCATTTGAAGTGGCTTGTCGGCTTATCTTGTGAAGATTCTAATGGATCTTTTCACAAGGTCAAACAAAATATTTGCATTTCTCCAAACCTAGGACGTAATAGGATTACTTAGAGCCCGTTTGGTAGCCATTTTCTTTAAAATTCATTTTTCCCTCTCTTCTTTTCAACTACACATTCTTTATTAAATAATATTACATGTAAATCAAAAAAATTTCCTTATTTGAACCACACATTTCATATCAATTTACTATTCTAAAATACATTTTTACATAAAAATGCCTATCAAACACCCCCTTAAGTTTTTCCTTAGAACTTCTGGTAGAATAAGAGATATAAAATTCCTTCTCTGGGTGAACTCCAATGAGATCCATAAAGAGTGGCTTTCAAACATGCTTTCGAAAGATTCAAATGAATATATTGAATGGTGACACAAGGTGGAAAATCCACACTTTCCTAAACCAAAAAAGCAATCAGAATTATAGGAATAAGACTCCTTGTCAAGAATTCCCTTGTGCTTCTGATAGCACAACTCACACGATATTCATCCTCCATGAGAAATCCAATCAATCCACAGATAGTTTCTTCTAATCTAATCTTCATAACATTGTAAGGGACCTTTCTGCAGGGCATAGAAATATTGGAGGGTAATGTGCATGTTTTGAAAATTGACACTTTTCTAAACCAAATAGCGGCAAGAATTATAGGAATTCTTCTTAGGCATTCCTTTGAAGCTTCTGATAGCACAACCGAGACAACATTCTTTCTATAAATGAAATCAAAGAGCAACATTTTTGTTCATCCATAAAATCCAATTGCATCCATTGGATTTCAGTGCCCAATTCATGCTTTAAAGGATAGCCCGTTCCTCCATACTGGAAGGAAATGGGATTCAAATTTATGAGATCTTATACAAAGTGAGATATCAGGTATCCAAAGGTTCTTTTCTTTTGTTGATTTTGAAACTTCCGAGTGGATGCTATTGTTAAAATGGAAAATGACCAATCAATAGAGAGAAGGGATGTATAATTATTCAAGAGGTTAAGTTACTATGATGAAAAATATGGATGTCTGGGGATTCAAGAGTCGTAGTTAGACTATGACGGAAAATTTGGACGAATGGTGACTCGAGAGGTGTAGTTAGACTATAATGGAATATAAGATCCCTGGAAATTCAAGAGGCGCAACTCTTTCTAACTACACAAAGAACTCCAAAAAACAAAACTCGGACTGATCCATGGCTACATTGAAATGCAGAGTCTTTTTTAAAGCAACAAGTTATGAAATATATTGAACATTCAAGCAGAATCTAAAAAAGGAACAAGTTATGAAATACAAGAAACCATAATAACATTCAAGGAAGACAAAATAGAGAAAAGCATTCGGTTCAAGCTCAGAGCTAATGACGAAAGTCGAAAGCCAATCCACGTTAAAGCAAACCAGTCCAAAATAAACCAGAATAAGTACAAGTTCTCCTCTCCTCTCCCCCACCCCAACCCCCCTCTACCCCACAAAAACAAAGAACATTTTCATTTAAGAAAATCCGCATAATATAAATAAAGCATTATAATTATAAATTCGCAGCCGAAAAGAAAAATAGAAATCAGAAAAGAAAGGTCAGACATACCTTCTGCATGTTGCCTCTGAAACTCCGGAATTCCCGAAGAAACTCTCTCCTTTGATCCAATTATCCCATTATCAGCAGCAGTATTTCCAATTACAACTCCAGGTGATCGATTATACCCATTTTCTTCAGTAGAATTCTCCTTATCTTTGCCAATTCTCACATTCTTCAACTTCTCCATTCTCTTTTTCCTCGCCTCCATCCGTCTCATAGTCTGCAACTCCTTCCTGCGCCGCCACTCCTCGGGCGGATCCGCCGGCAGGGAGCTCGTCCTCATCAGCGTGCCGTACGACTGAAAGGCCGCCCTTGCTCCATTAACCCCCGAGTCAACAGCATCAGCTGCAAAAAACATGTTTGAAATGGAAGACGAGCGCTTCAGCTTTTTGACATTCCTATTAGGGTCCATTCCAAATCTTCCATTCGATGATAGATCCAAACTCAACTCTATTTCTTCGTCAGCCTCCTGTTCCTGACCATTTACCAAAAACCGATTAACATGAAAAGGAAGATTGAAATTTCCTTGAGCTCCCGCCATCATTCAGAAGTATGATTGAATTTTTTTCCGTTTTTAATGAAACCCAGATAAAAAAAAACTTCAGTTTGAAGTGAAATTAAGTTTAATTTTGTTTTCCCCCAGAAATCAGAAAAAAGAAGTAAAATGGTTTTTAAAAAAGCGCTCAAACGCTGAGTTTCAAAACATTTTCTTCTTATAATCCGCTAATGTTATAGAATTTCAAATGATACTGTATCCAATTTCGAATTATAGAAAAGAAAAGTGGCGAGTTGTAGAGAACTTCAGTTTGAAGTGAAATTAAGTTTAATTTTGTTTTCCCCCAGAAATCAGAAAAAAGAAGTAAAATGGTTTTTAAAAAAGCGCTCAAACGCTGAGTTTCAAAACATTTTCTTCTTATAATCCGCTAATGTTATAGAATTTCAAATGATACTGTATCCAATTTCGAATTATAGAAAAGAAAAGTGGCGAGTTGTAGAGAGCGCGCCATGAGAGAGGGGGAAGATGAAGAAATATAGAACGACTGCAAGGGTATTTATGCTATTGAGAGAGTGAAATCTCGAAAAGGACTTTGATTGTGTAACTCTAGTCAATTGAAAATTGACACGTGGTACCGTGGAGAGGAATTAAGATTAAACCCACGGCCACGTGGTTGAGACAACCGGATTTCGAGGCGTACTCACATAACAGGCGTCTTCTCCTCGTATCTCCTCTCATTAATTTTCATAAAGGAATAATTGAGTGTAAAATAATATTTTTAAAATGACTTTTACATTCTGACAAGTGCTACGTGTATGGGGTTACAACCCCTCGCATGACGGGAATCCATACATATTTTATTGTATGTGGGCCTCCTCCATGTTAAGAGGGTCAATTCATATGTACATGTAATATTATCTTTGCAGTTTTTTGATCTAAAATAGAAATATTTAAATTTACATTTTGTCTCTTACGAATGTAATTACATTTTTGCAAAAAATGCAATTTACATTTTATTTGCATCTCTTTATTGAATATGTTTTCAACTGCTTTGGACTTCTAAAACACAATTTAGAACTATTTTACACCACTACTGAAATTAAAGGTATATTTGATACATAAATCATGTCGTCCGATTGAATTTTAATTCAAAGAAAAGAAAACATAGAGCTTAAATTACTATCTCGGAACACTTTTTAAAGGATTATGTGGTACGATTAGGTAAAATAAGCGTTATTTGTTAGTCTTAATGGTGTTAGCATCGATTTAGGTGACAATGGGTAGTGACAGATGAAGGTAGAGACCAGTGTCCCTAACTCCTATCATTAATGCTCATAATGTAGGTTTTGATACGAATTTTTTCATTACTAATACTCATTACTCCGTGTAACTATTTAATAAAGACGTATATTAAATAATTTAGATCCGCAATTTATTTGGGATGACTCACTTAAATAGTAGTAGAAAATATTGAATTTCCTTACTATATGATGATTAACATTAAGGCTATGTTTGAGCTACATTTTTTCAAAAAAATATTCTTAAACAGTGATTTGATATCATTTCAACAATACATTCTTCAGTAAAATAATATTACACGTAAATCCAAAACTTTTCTTTATTTTTTAACCATACATTTTTCATTAATACACTATTCAAAAATTCATTCTTTGAAATATAATGTAGTTCAAACAAGGGCTAAGTTAGGTGACACTAGGCAATAGCGAAGGGAGGAGGGAGCCGATGCCCCCATTGCGTATGCTTGTTTGAAAGAAATTATGGGATCATTGACTTTGTCATAATTTTCAATGAAATACATGAATCTTCTGGTCTAAAATCTGTAAAATATAATTCAAAATTTTAAATAATGCTATGATACCGGTGGCACTTAACACATTAGAGGGAGACGGGGTTTCTGCCCTTCTCCTCTCATTAATGCCCGTAAAAGCTTGTTTGATACATTAATTTTATTGTCTAAATATGCAATCTATATTTAAAATTTTAAGTAATGCGAAGTATATAATGGTGCGTATCATTAATTTAGGTGACAGTCAACATCGATTGAGTAAGGTGGCAATCTATGCCCTATCGTGTCTCAATAATGCCCGTAAGAACATGTTTGATACATGGATCTGCTTATTTAAAAATGCAAAAACTTTCAATAAGTGTATGTGCTTTGTACCAACCTAAATGATATCTGGTAATGACGAAGGGAGATGGGTGCAAGGGTGTATGTGGGCCTCCTCCATGTTAAGAGGGTCAATTCATATGTACATGTAATATTATCTTTGCAGTTTTTTGATCTAAAATAGAAATATTTAAATTTACATTTTGTCTCTTACGAATGTAATTACATTTTTGCAAAAAATGCAATTTACATTTTATTTGCATCTCTTTATTGAATATGTTTTCAACTGCTTTGGACTTCTAAAACACAATTTAGAACTATTTTACACCACTACTGAAATTAAAGGTATATTTGATACATAAATCATATCGTCCGATTGAATTTTAATTCAAAGAAAAGAAAACATAGAGCTTAAATTACTATCTCGGAACACTTTTTAAAGGATTATGTGGTACGATTAGGTAAAATAAGCGTTATTTGTTAGTCTTAATGGTGTTAGCATCGATTTAGGTGACAATGGGTAGTGACAGATGAAGGTAGAGACCAGTGTCCCTAACTCCTATCATTAATGCTCATAATGTAGGTTTTGATACGAATTTTTTCATTACTAATACTCATTACTCCGTGTAACTATTTAATAAAGACGTATATTAAATAATTTAGATCCGCAATTTATTTGGGATGACTCACTTAAATAGTAGTAGAAAATATTGAATTTCCTTACCATGTGATGATTAACATTAAGGTTATGTTTGAGCCACATTTTTTCAAAAAAATATTTTTAAACAGTGATTTGATATCATTTCAACAACACATTCTTCAATAAAATAATATTATACGTAAATCCAAAACTTTTCTTTATTTTTTAACCACACATTTTTCATCAATACACTATTCAAAAATGCATTCTTTGAAATATAATGCAGTTCAAACAAGGGCTAAGTTAGGTGACACTAGGCAATAGCAAAGGGAGAAGGGAGCCGATGCCCCCATTGCGTATGCTTGTTTGAAAGAAATTATGGGATCATTGACTTTGTCATAATTTTCAATGAAATACATGAATCTTCTGGTCTAAAATCTGTAAAATATAATTCAAAATTTTAAATAATGCTATGATACCGGTGGCACTTAACACATTAGAGGGAGACGGGGTTTCTGCCCTTCTCCTCTCATTAATGCCCGTAAAAGCTTGTTTGATACATTAATTTTATTGTCTAAATATGCAATCTATATTTAAAATTTTAAGTAATGCGAAGTATATAATGGTGCGTATCATTAATTTAGGTGACAGTCAACATCGATTGAGTAAGGTGGCAATCTATGCCCTATCGTGTCTCAATAATGCCCGTAAGAACATGTTTGATACATGGATCTGCTTATTTAAAAATGCAAAAACTTTCAATAAGTGTATGTGCTTTGTACCAACCTAAATGATATCTGGTAATGACGAAGGGAGATGGGTGCAAGGGTCCTATCTCCTCTCGTTTAAAAATATAAGCTTAATTTAAAAAATTTAGTAATGTTTGTGTATACTATCAATATTTAGCATTAATCTAACATTGAACAGTTCATGAAGGGAGGAGGGGCCATAAAGACATTGATCCCCATTGGAGTCTCAAATAAATTTTTATATGAATTATTTATTTTTAATTTTTATAAAGTCATTACACTTTTTGTTTGAAATTTGTTTCGAGTTTTAACTCCACCAATACAGTGAGTTCACCGATTCATTGCTCGATGCACAAAATACTAATGAATACATACAATTTCCTTGTCCAGTGCACACGAGACTAACCAATGCCCGTGTGACTAAAAAAGATTTTATTCAATATTAACGTAATATATAAACAAAGAAAGTAAATTATATCTAATATGAATTTAAGAATCTTTTGGATTTAGAATTTACTTTTGAATATTATGTTTGTTAAAATAAGAAAACTAAAATTAACGCTCCATACCTTATTTAAATTTTTTAGTATAATTAAAAATGTCCACAATTTTCATATTTGTTTAAGACATAAACTAAAAGTCTGTTTGCCATGATTTTTGAAAGAGTAATGCTATTCGTAGTGAGGACTGTCAGTAGTCGTCCTATATGGCATACACTTGACAATTTAGTATTTGATACATAGATATGATAGTTATTTTTTGAATTATACATCAAATGAAAAACTGCCAAGTATACGCCACATAGGACGACTGTCGGTAGTTTTCACTGCAAATAGCATTCTTCTTTTCGAAAAGTCAAAACGAGAATTTGATATTCAAGAGCTATATTTGGATCAGTTTGTTTAAGTTTATGAAAGCGTTTTTTTTCTAATTAAAAGAAGTTTTAGAGGAAGCTAGTTCAATATAAGTTCCTTTAAAATAACTTTTGGAATATAAAATTGTTTTAAAAATTAATTTTAAATAAAAATTAAGATAAATCTCCCTAAATTTTTTTAACAAAAAATAAAAGCAAAAGTAAAAGTAAAAATTATGTTAAACAAACCCTAAATTGGACAAAAAAAAATAAATAAATAGATGTTTATTTGTTTGTTTGTAGGGATAAGACAAGAGGAACACGCGTCACTTCCTGGAAAATTTCGGCTTCTAGAATTCGATAGTGTTACATGTGGGATAGGAACTTGCCACGACGTCGCTATCAATTGCGTCTTTACTCTTTCCTACTTTCTATGTCTAGAAACAGACCCAACAGTTGTTCTACAGAAGGAGAGGACGTGGAGGGCAGCAGACTCGAATAATGGTCTTTCAATACGCGCGAGTCACATTACAGTGCGAATATTTTGGAAATTGTGCTCAAACAGGGATAAAATCTCGAGTTTGGAATGGGACCGATGTGAATCGCGCGGGCCCCGCCTTAGCCCTGAATTTAATCCCGGGTTCTGAATCTCTGCTCGAATATTTTGCCCTCTTTGACTTTCATTAAAACTCTTTTTTTTTTAAATACATTTTCAACTACGTATTCAAATAATAAAGTATTTTATATGTAAATTCAAATTTTTTTCATACTTTAACTGTATATTCTCCAAAAATTCATTATTTCAAAGCATATCTTCTTCAAAAAAACTCATTAAAATGTATGTCAAACAGGGTTTTACTCGCTTTGTTCGGAAGGAATCCATCTTGTAACTTCCATGCATTGTGTCAGTGTGAGGGTCCTAATACAACAAATTAAAAGGGTTAATGCTATGCCTTCGATGGATTCAAGATTGGATTAAAAAAAATCAAATGAATTAATATATATTAAAAAAGTACATACAAAAAAAAAAAATCACATGCAACCATTTTTTTTTTTTTTAACGCATCAAAATGAGATGGGTTGGGGGCAGTCCCCCATACATTCATCCCTGCCTCCATTTCTTAGGCATATG
Organism: Olea europaea var. sylvestris; assembly: GCF_002742605.1. Lineage (NCBI taxonomy): Eukaryota > Viridiplantae > Streptophyta > Magnoliopsida > Lamiales > Oleaceae > Olea > Olea europaea. The sequence goes on along the minus strand of NC_036238.1, from coordinate 6,741,441 downwards.
TTTGGATTAATTATATTTTGTTAAAATTTTACTTTTTCAGAAATGAATTGTTGAGAAATGGATGGTATTTAACAATCTTATGGAATGTTTTACATTAAAAGAATTTTGAGGAAAAAAAATTTTGAATCAAATGTATCACCCTCGACTTAACAACAATTACGGTGGCAATGGATTATCTCATCAGAATAGTGTGCAAGAAATAATGAGTTCTACCGACAATATAAAATGAATGCTTAACATCAATTGAGATAATAGTAAATCCCACCATGCATCAAATAGTATTCCAATGAAGTCATGGGAATACCATCATTAGACCTAAGTTGACACTTTCACCAATTTGCTTAGCACCAATTGAGGTGACGATGAATCCAACCACTTCATTGAAACATGGTCTATTGTCATCTAAATTTCACACTTGGTATCAATTTATTGTCTCGTAATCATAAATATTTCATTATATTTACACAACTAATTCATAAAATCTTCATACCACAAAAAAATGTCTCGCTCCAAACTTCTTAGCAGAAATTCAAGCTAAGAATAAAATATAGCCCATATTTGATGGAGATTAAAATTAAATTTTTAGTAGATATTGATAAAATAATTTCATAGAGTTATTCCTATTAGTAGAGACAATTATATAGTTGTAATAAAAAAAATTAAAGAATAATTTGTTTAATTGTAGAAATTATCCATGTTGCAATTGTCCACAAATTTATTATTTTGTGGATCAAAGTTCATTACAAAGGTCCTAAAAGAAATCTTCCAAGGATCCACAATAGAGAGAACAAAATCATAGAGATGGAGATCGAAAGTGGGTCCCAAGCATTTCAAGTTGAGTTTATCAAATGAATCATACCGCATGGTCACAAAAAGTATACAAAAAAAGTTAACATAATATCACACGATATTTTATCATTTGACTATTTATTATTCAATCATGCTATACATTCAGACTCAAATTTAGATAGAATACATGTCGACGCATTTTAAAACAATTTGAAAAATTAAAATAAAAACACTCAATTATTTTTTGACACATCAATCTGTCTCTTCATTTCCTGTTTTTCAATCTAGCCAAGTGACTTTATTTTTATTGTTTAAAACACAATCCAATTTTTCATCCAATCATCTTCAACTACCACTTCATCTGTCACTACATTTGTAAATTCCTTTTATCGAAATAGGTAGTGTTGACACGTGGAGAGTTGTTAGTAAAAATGGCACGTGTCAATTTGGCCGCAGATCAACAGCAAAGATGCAGGCAACTTGCGGAAGTTGACACGTTCAACAACTGATACTGATTTGAGTGTGAATAATCAGATTTCTATTTTTTGCAAATGTAGTAGTGATGGCAATGGGGCGGGTTCGGGACCCACCTCACCCCGTGCCCCGCCCCGCCTTGTTTTAAACGGCGCGGGGCAGGTTCTGGACAATTTTTTACCACGTTTACTGCTCCATTTAATTATTTGTTATTTTTTATTTTTTTACACATTTTCAAAATTTCGAGTTATACTATTAAATTATAAAATTTAAATTTAAATTTTAAAAATTCAAAACAAATAATGCTCAAATTAATGTTAATATTCAAAGAAACACTTTAAAAAATAATATTAAAAAAAAAAAAAATA
>NC_036238.1:6723979-6733374 GCF_002742605.1 Olea europaea var. sylvestris | reverse complement strand
TTGGAGTCTCAAATAAATTTTTATATGAATTATTTATTTTTAATTTTTATAACGCCATTACACTTTTTGTTTGAAATTTGTTTCGAGTTTTAACTCCACCAATACAGTGAGTTCACCGATTCATTGCTCGATGCACAAAATACTAACCAATACATACAATTTCCTTGTCCAATGCACAAGAGACGAACCAATGGGCGTGACACTATAAAAGATTTATTCAATCTTAACGTAATATATAAACAAAAAAAGTTAATTATATCTAATATGAATTTAAGAATCTTTTGGATTTAGAATTTACTTTTGAATATTATGTTTGTTAAAATAAGAAAACTAAAATTAACGCTCCATACCTTATTTAAATTTTTTAGTATAATTAAAAATGTCCACAATTTTCATATTTGTTTAAGACATAAACTAAAAGTCTGTTTGCCATGATTTTTGAAAGAGTAATGCTATTCGTAGTGAGGACTGTCAGTAGTCGTCCTATATGGCATACACTTGACAATTTAGTATTTGATACATAGATATGATAGTTATTTTTTGAATTATACATCAAATGAAAAACTGCCAAGTATACGCCACATAGGACGACTGTCGGTAGTTTTCACTGCAAATAGCATTCTTCTTTTCGAAAAGTCAAAACGAGAATTTGATATTCAAGAGCTATATTTGGATCAGTTTGTTTAAGTTTATGAAAGCGTTTTTTTTCTAATTAAAAGAAGTTTTAGAGGAAGCTAGTTCAATATAAGTTCCTTTAAAATAACTTTTGGAATATAAAATTGTTTTAAAAATTAATTTTAAATAAAAATTAAGATAAATCTCCCTAAATTTTTTTAACAAAAAATAAAAGCAAAAGTAAAAGTAAAAATTATGTTAAACAAACCCTAAATTCGACAAAAAAAAAAAAAAAAATAGATGTTTATTTGTTTGTTTGGGATAAGACAAGAGGAACACGCGTCACTTCCTGGAAAATTTCGGCTTCTAGAATTCGATAGTGTTACATGTGGGATAGGAACTTGCCACGACGTCGCTATCAATTGCGTCTTTACTCTTTCCTACTTTCTATGTCTAGAAACAGACCCAACAGTTGTTCTACAGAAAGAGAGGACGTGGAGGGCAGCAGACTCGAATAATGGTCTTTCAATACGCGCGAGTCACATTACAGTGCGAATATTTTGGAAATTGTGCTCAAACAGGGATAAAATCTCGAGTTTGGAACGGGGCCGATGTGAATCGCGCGGGCCCCACCTTAGCCCTGAATTTAATCCCGGGTTCTGAATCTCTGCTCGAATATTTTGCCCTCTTTGACTTTCATTAAAACTCCTTTTTTTTAAAATACATTTTCAACTACGTATTCAAATAATAAAGTATTTTATATGTAAATTCAAATTTTTTTCATACTTTAACTGTATATTCTCCAAAAATTCATTATTTCAAAGCATATCTTCTTCAAAAAAACTCATTAAAATGTATGTCAAACAGGGTTTTACTCGCTTTGTTCGGAAGGAATCCATCTTGTAACTTCCATGCATTGTGTCAGTGTGAGGGTCCTAATACAACAAATTAAAAGGGTTAATGCTATGCCTTCGATGGATTCAAGATTGGATTAAAAAAAATCAAATGAATTAATATATATTAAAAAAGTACATACAAAAAAAAAAAATCACATGCAACCATTTTTTTTTTTTTTAACGCATCAAAATGAGATGGGTTGGGGGCAGTCCCCCATACATTCATCCCTGCCTCCATTTCTTAGGCATATGTTTGGATTAATTATATTTTGTTAAAATTTTACTTTTTCAGAAATGAATTGTTGAGAAATGGATGGTATTTAACAATCTTATGGAATGTTTTACATTAAAAGAATTTTGAGGAAAATTTTTTTTGAATCAAATGTATCACCCTCGACTTAACAATAATTACGGTGGCAATGGATTATCTCATCAGAATAGTGTGCAAGAAATAATGAGTTCTACCGACAATATAAAATGAATGCTTAACATCAATTGAGATAATAGTAAATCCCACCATGCATCAAATAGTATTCCAATGAAGTCATGGGAATACCATCATTAGACCTAAGTTGACACTTTCACCAATTTGCTTAGCACCAATTGAGGTGACGATGAATCCAACCACTTCATTGAAACATGGTCTATTGTCATCTAAATTTCACACTTGGTATCAATTTATTGTCTCGTAATCATAAATACTTCATTATATTTACACAACTAATTCATAAAATCTTCATACCACAAAAAATTGTCTCGCTCCAAACTTCTTAGCAGAAATTCAAGCTAAGAATAAAATATAGCCCATATTTGATGGAGATTAAAATTAAATTTTTAGTAGATATTGATAAAATAATTTCATAGAGTTATTCCTATTAGTAGAGACAATTATATAGTTGTAATAAAAAAAATTAAAGAATAATTTGTTTAATTGTAGAAATTATCCATGTTGCAATTGTCCACAAATTTATTATTTTGTGGATCAAAGTTCATTACAAAGGTCCTAAAAGAAATCTTCCAAGGATCCACAATAGAGAGAACAAAATCATAGAGATGGAGATCGAAAGTGGGTCCCAAGCATTTCAAGTTGAGTTTATCAAATGAATCATACCGCATTGTCACAAAAAGTATACAAAAAAAGTTAACATAATATCACACGATATTTTATCATTTGACTATTTATTATTCAATCATGCTATACATTCAGACTCAAATTTAGATAGAATACATGTCGACGCATTTTAAAACAATTTGAAAAATTAAAACAAAAACACTCAATTATTTTTTGACACATCAGTATGTCTATTCATTCCCTATTTTTCAATCTGACTAAGTGGCTTTATTTTCATTATTTAAAACACAATCAAATTTTTCATCCAATCATCTTCTACTACCACTTCATCTGTCACTACATTTGTAAATTCTTTTTATCGAAGTAACATAATCCTTATCAAATAGGTAGTGTTGACACGTGGAGAGTTGTTAGTAAAAATGGCACGTGTCAATTTGGCCGCAGATCAACAGCAAAGATGCAGGCAACTTGCGGAAGTTGACGCGTTCAACAACTGATACTGATTTGAGTGTGAATAATCAGATTTCTATTTTTGGCAAATGTAGTGGTGATGGCAATGGGGCGGGTTCGGGACCCACCTCACCCCGTGCCCCGCCCCGCCTTGTTTTAAACGGCGCGGGGCAGGTTCTGGACAATTTTTTACCACGTTTACTGCTCCATTTAATTATTTGTTATTTTTTATTTTTTTACACATTTTCAATAAAAACACTCAATTATTTTTTGACACATCAATCTGTCTCTTCATTTCCTGTTTTTCAATCTAGCCAAGTGACTTTATTTTTATTGTTTAAAACACAATCCAATTTTTCATCCAATCATCTTCAACTACCACTTCATCTGTCACTACATTTGTAAATTCCTTTTATCGAAATAGGTAGTGTTGACACGTGGAGAGTTGTTAGTAAAAATGGCACGTGTCAATTTGGCCGCAGATCAACAGCAAAGATGCAGGCAACTTGCGGAAGTTGACACGTTCAACAACTGATACTGATTTGAGTGTGAATAATCAGATTTCTATTTTTTGCAAATGTAGTAGTGATGGCAATGGGGCGGGTTCGGGACCCACCTCACCCCGTGCCCCGCCCCGCCCCGCCCCGCCCTGTTTTAAACGGCACGGGGCAGGTTCTGGACAATTTTTTACCACGTTTACTGCTCCATTTAATTATTTGTTATTTTTTATTTTTTTACACATTTTCAAAATTTCGAGTTATACTATTAAATTATAAAATTTAAATTTAAATTTTAAAAATTCAAAACAAATAATGCTCAAATTAATGTTAATATTCAAAGAAACACTTTAAAAAATAATATTAAAAAAAAAAAAAAAATATATATATATATATAGGGTGGATTCGGGCGGGGGCAGGGCAGTCCCGTGACCCTTGACGGGGAGGGGAATTATGCCCCGCCCCATCAACTCAACGGGGCAAGTTTTTTTGCCCCATTCGGGGTGGAACGGGTGGGGTAAATTGTCATCTTTAAATGTAGGCGGAGAGCTCGATGAGTAATATAATGGTTTCAAATAAATAAATTTAATTTTTATAAATTCATTATTTTATAAAAGTCTACATAAAATGTTCTAATTCTCCATTAAATTACTACGTATGCTATTGAAAACATATATACCTTAGAATTATTATATAACGGTTCAAATTGAAAAGGAAAGGTTCAACTTTCCCAGTTGCAATATCGCAATTTTTAGTTTTTAGCATGGCCAAATCATTTTTCTATATCAATTTTGTGAATTATATTGTTTTAAACAAGTACAAAAGACCTTTGAAATTGAACCTTTTTTTTTTCCCTAATAATATAATAAAGTTCTTTTTCATGAACACACAATATGGGTTATAAAAATAAGAAGAAAAGTTCGTAAAATTATAATTTTCAGCAAAAAGAAAAATATAAATTAAAATTCAACTAAAAAACTTCTAAATTAGAAAATATCTAACTAAGCGATCAATATGAGATAAGAGTCTTATTACACAATTACATAGCATCAAAATGTTACTAGTAGAGTGTTTAAAACTCTAAATTTTCATATTCAATTTTTTTTTGTTTTGATCTTCTAATAGTATTGTTTCTTTCATAAGCACTTGAATTATATCCCAAACTCGGGTTATTATGAACAACGAAAATCAAGTTGTAAATTAGAAATAATTTTGCATGTAAATCCAAATTATTTGAGCTTCATTTTTCTAAAAACTCATTTCTAACTACACATTCTCTCATAGAATAATTTCACGTAAATTCAAAAATTTTCCTTATTTTTTAATCACATATTTTCAAAAAATATTCACTATTTCAAAATACATTTTTCCAAAAAAATGGAATTCGAACGTGGGCACAGACAAGATGTATTATTATATCCCTACAACATACTGCTTTGATCAAAATGTTAGCCCTTAGCACTTGTATCATTCAATAATTTCCACTTTCATTTGATACAAGTGTTACTTATTATACGAACAGCCATAGTGCATCATGCACCACCATAGTTCATTGCTTTTCAGCTTCACCTTCTATAGCTGCAAAACCCAAAGAAAAAAATAAAAAATAAACCCTAACTTTACATATATTCCAAGGATGCTATCATAATTGAAACTCAACTAGCATATAGCAATATTTAAGACACTCAAAGAACTCTTAAATTCACTTGAAGTCAACATCTTGATTCCCATATGTTCTGAATTTAACTAAGAGTGACCTTATAAAGTTAATCGAGCTACTAGAGATAATATATCTAATAAAATGAAATGTTACATTAATGTGTTTAGTAAGTCTTTAAAGCACTGGATTCTTGTATAAATGCATGGCAGGCTCACTGTCTGAAAACAATGTTACAATGTCATTAAGAATTCAACTTCTTGTAACCATTCCTTATGCCATAAAGCCTTTTTATAGCTTCAATTACAAAGGGGAAAATGTGTTGTAACTAAGACTTTCACGAGATACAAGTAACAAATAAGAAGAAATTGTGTTTCTTCTATCCTTATTACCCACACAATCAGAATCTACATATACCATTTAAGTTTCACCTCTTCACTGTTTGCTTAAAGATTGACCTTAAATTGGAGGTTCCTTAAGGTATCTGAGTAACCACTTTAAAGCAATGTTCAGAACTAAGGTTAGACATACCTACTAAACACAGTGATTGCATGGACCACATTAAGCATAGTACATACCATTATATGCATTACTAACCCAACAACATAAGTATAAGGAATTTTTTTCATCAGCTCCTCTTTCTCTTGAGAGGAAGGACTGCGAAGTGTAAAATAGACAATAATTAGAGGTTTTTCTTGCATTAGTTGCATCATGATTGGGAGGTTAAACAAATAGATGTAAATACTGTATTTCTGCATGGTGAATTAGATAAACCATTTACGCGTCTCAACTATAGGGATTCATAAATAAATCTAGATCCTGTTTTGCTTGTTTGTTGAAAAAAATCACTTTATGGATTGAAACAGTCTCCAAGGTAGTGATATAAAAGGTTTGATAACTTTTTTGTTAGTATTGGCTTTACTAGAAGTGCATATGATGTTTTTATTTAAAAGGGGTACTGATGATTATTTATTCGTTATTGTATGTTGATGACACGCATGACATACTTTTTAATCATTCCTGATTTCCAACAAATAAATGAAAGAGACCTTTTGGCATTGAATTTGAAATGAAATACCAAGAACACATTAGGAGAATACTTGGCATAGATATTGTTACAAATATACCTATTAATTGATTTTGAAACAGTCTGCATATGTTGAAAAAGTTCTATCAAAATTTTCCATCCGTGAGTTAAAACATGTATCTTTGCCTTTAGCTAGTTATTTCAAATTGAGTAAAGAACAATGCCTGATAGATGATATTAATATTAGATATATGGAGAGAGTTCCCTATGCTAATGTTGTAGGCTCAATTATGTACAGCATGTGTGTGTACTAGACTTGATTTGAGTAGATTTATAGCCAATCCTCGACCAGAACACTGGAAAGCTCTTAAGTGGCTTCTTAGATATACGAAAGGAACTCCACAGTTCGGACTAGTTTTTAACACTTGAGTGAGGGTACTTAGTATTAAAGGATTTTGTTGATGTTGACTTTGCTAATAATATATATAATAGAAAGTCTACTACAACTTACATGTTTACTTTATGCTGTAATTGTATAAGTTTATAATTTCAATTAAAGCTTATAGTTGTATTGTTTACGACATAAGCAGAATATGTTGCAATCAAGCTTTATGTCCTAAAGGGTTATTAACTAAAATAAATATGATTTCTAAACATGTAGTGGTCTATTCTAATAGTCAAAGTGCAATACATCTGTGCAAGAATCCAATTTTTCGATATTCTCAGATGAAACCATAACTCTTGAAAATATTCCTACACATTTTAATCCATCAAACATGGGAATCAATGTACTACCTCTATTTAAGTTTAAGTCCTGTTTGACTTTTTTAAAACATTGATATTAGTTAATGTTTTTTTTTACAGGTACGTTGGTATCAGTTGGATGCCCACTGTGAGGTACAAGTTTATTGGCATCAATGTCGAGAATTGGATTGTGATGCCAGCAGATCTTCTTTGGGCTGTGTGGATAATGGGTTTTTGCCCAAACTATTATATTCAAACAATTTTCCAATAATTCTGCTAGTCCAAAATTAGTGATGGCAAAAAAATTCGCCCCACCTCGAATGGGTTGACAGGGCGGGGCAAGGCAGGGGCACCCCGGCCCGAACTCTCCCTGTGAAGGGAAAATAAAAAAAAGATTAAAAATAATTTTATTTCTAAACAATTCACCTGTTAAAAACCTATTTTGAATTTGTATTTTATTCTCTAATAATAACATAATTCAAAACTTTGAAAATGTAAAAAAAAAAAAAATTAAAATTAAATGTGGTAAAAAGTTGCACATCCCCGGGGTTTGGGCAAGAGCCCTGTATCGAACCCGTCCTGTTGCCATCCCTATCGAAAACCAAGATCCATTGCATTGAAAACGTGTTTTGAAGTTTTGGCTTTTGGCTACGACTCAATACTTTTGCCTTTATTATCCAAGAAGTCATGGACCATTGGATTAAGATGGAGATCAGTGGTTGGCGATGATTATATAAATATGACCCTTAGTTACCTCATTGGGCCACGTTCTATATTCTTCCATTTAGGTTGGTTTCTAGATTCTTATTTTCTTCTCTATTCGTGTTCTTCTTCCAAGCCTCTGGTTGGAAGCTGATTCTTCTGGTTTTCTTTGTGGAATCTAAACACTAAGCGTGTTTGTAAAGAGAGTAATAACGTAATTCCTTGTGGCTTCCATTAATCAATAAGGGAATGGTTCAAGTGGCCAAATAGAAGGGTACAATTGAGCTGATCCCTTCGATTTCCTTGGTGACTTTGGAGTCGTATCTTAGATCAAGAAGAACAAACAATATTTGATGTAAGATTATGAAAATACTTTATGATTTTATTCTTTCTTGGTTCGAATTTATGTATAACACATCCCAATCGTGTTGAAGCCCGTTCACCAAAATGGTTAATCTCCGTTGAACTCCACAATAGAGTAGATTAGGCTCTAATGCATTAGGAATCAATTTCAATAATTTGGTTACTACTCAACCAATCTACAAAGTTTGAAATTCTCTCTCTCTTCCAATCAATGGAATTAACAACTCTCCTATCTCCCAAGTAATGTACTCAATATAGTATACAAGATTACAATATCCACAAAGGAATCCAATAATGCACTAGATTTAATTTCAATAGTCTGGTTACAACTCTCCTTTTGAATGAGAGAAAGAGATGGACTAGGGTTTGTTGTCTCCTATCAAATGGGATAAAACATGAAGTATAAAATCTTATCCAACGAATATGTTGATCTTGATTATCAATGTCCGGGATTAAGCCTTCAATTCTAGAAGCACGTTTCTCATCATAAGCTATATTCATGAAATATACGACTTCGATCAACAATTCACTACAACACCTTGGTTTCCATATCTGTTGGATTCAATCGAGAGGGACCATATAAAATTTAATCAAACTATATATCTAATAAAATTCAAACTATATATCTAATATATATATATATATATATTTGTTACTTTATTCTATGTAATTTATATAATGTCCAGCTTATCATTGTCTTCTTGGAATGAAAATAATTTATTCATTTACTTGCCAAGTTTTCAAAGATCCAATGAAAATCAATTTGTGTTACGGCCTTCTATAAGATGAAAGAAGAATTAAATTTTGTTCTTCCTACACAATGAATGTAGTATTTTTATTTTTTATTTTCTTTTAACCTTTGCTTTGTATTATGTTGGTAGTAATCAATATGTATATGTAGAAGCATTATATCTTCATGACGATAATTTTATTCTTGTATCTGAAAAACTCTGTGCTATTAAACACATTGTAATTGATGAACCTACTCATCACGTTGCAAATTTTTCACAAGATTTTAATTTGATTAATAAAATATTTTTTGTACCTTGTACAACATGCGTAGTTAACAAAATTATTTTACTTCATTTGCAAGAGTTTTTTTTTTTTTTTTTATATGTAGAAGAATTATATCTTCATGACGATAATTTTATTCTTGTATCTGAAAAACTCTGTGCTATTAAACACATTGTAATTGATGAACCTACTCATCACGTTGCAAATTTTTCACAAGATTTTAATTTGATTAATAAAATATTTTTTGTACCTTGTACAACATGCGTAGTTAACAAAATTATTTTACTTCATTTGCAAGAGTTTTTTTTTTTTTTTTTTTTTTTTGTAAAATGTTTGAAAAAAATTTTTATGTTAAGGG
>NC_036238.1:6720584-6723602 GCF_002742605.1 Olea europaea var. sylvestris | reverse complement strand
TACGTGTTTGTATACATCAATGACTTCAAGAAGATGAAGTTGGCCTTCTGAGTTCTTTTCATATGCGCAATTGCAGATTAATAAGATAGAATTGTAAATTTATTTCATTTTTTAAAAATAATTATATTGTATCTATTTCATTTCCATTAGTTTACATTTTCAACTCCGCCTACGTAATGCAGTCAATCAGAAGTTCAAATAAAGGATGAGAGTTTTTACAACTTCATAAAGCTTTTGGCAAAATATAATTTTTTACGTTTCATATTTCTTTACAATTTTTCTATACAAATTTAAATTAAGAAAAAAAGTAGTGAGGAGAATCGAGTCGAGCAACTTGGTTCAACCTACTTAACACCTCTAGATAAATTTTTGAAAAATTCAAATATGTGCCAGTGGTGGCTACAGTGTGAATAAAGTACTAGTCAGAGTTGGACGGTGTGTTTAACGAAGGTGATGGACGGTGAATAAATCTTTGATATACAGCATGTTGGAATTGGGTAACATAAGATGTAACTCAGGGAAGTAATGTTATAAAGCATGCTATGCATGTAAAATAAAACATAACCCATGTAAAAAAAGGTAATACGTAACTTGGGTAAAATGTTGTTTCTTAATCAAATGTGACATAGTATGTCACATCTTTCGAAAAAATTTTAATGAATAAGATAGAATGTTTCAAAATTTCTTGGCACGAGAGTTTTTCAAAATTTTGCTTTAAAGTAGGGTATTTGTGAAATGATTGTGCTACATATACATAATGGTTGACATTAACATGATGTGGTAAAATTTAATTGGATCAGAATTCCTTCAATCAAATAAAAAAAATTCAGAATCTCTTTTTAACATTTTATCAGCATATAAATCATTATATAACTCTATTATGTACAAGTGTCATTATTCTTCGTGAAAATTTCCTTTAAAACTTGTAATTGGGTCGGGGTCTCCTTATTGATGGCCCATAATCACTGTTGGGCCTACGCCAAAACTATATGTTACCCAGTATTATCCATTATCATTAAGTACATGGTAAATTGCACCAAAGGTTATACACTTTTCAAAAGAGTGCCATGGAACACCAAATCCTCTGTTTTTATGGTCTAAACCTTTAAATTAATATGCAGTGCTAGGTGTCCCATGGGAGAAAAATATTGATGGAACGGTTGCACCGTCCTACATGGTATGATTGCTGACTGGGAAGCCACCACCTCATGGGTGGCCCATTCTCACCCAATGAGGTGATGTCACATCGAGACTTAATTTATTCTCTCTTTTCACCTCAACTCCTGATGAGGTGGTGGCTCCCCATTTGAGGTTACACCACGTAGGACGGTGTGATCATTCCACCAAAGTTTTTCTCCATGGATGGTTTCAATTCAAAACTCTGTTAGTTGACCAAAAAGTAAAAGATAAACCTTTTATAGACCAAAGTAAGAAAAGAATTTAAAACAAAAGAAAAGTAGAAAATGGTTCCCTACTGCATTTTCGATTTCATCTAAAAACCAAATGAATATTTGGTTTGCGAGTCAGTGGCGACGGGCGCGGAATGGGAAGTAGGTGAAGGAGAGGTAGAGATGGAGATGATCAGATGAATGTGGTAGAAGTAGTGTGGCCATCAAAAGGTGGAAATGGGAAAAGAAGTTTCATTTTCTTTTGAATAGTGCTATTTATTTTCATTATACATAATCAACATGTGATGTGACATCAATAGTGTGTTTGATTGTCAATATTTTTCATGAAAATTGTCACTTTTGCATCCATGTTTTTATTTTTATGCTTTTTGATTGATATTTTTTCATGAAAAATATTTTCTCACTCTTGGTAATGCAACAACATTTTCTTTAAAATCAAGGAAAGTATTTTCTTAGGGAATTAGATTTTTATTTTTCAAATAATTCACTTTCTCTTTCTCTCTCATCTACCTCCACTCTCTCCCATCCACCTACCAATAAAAAAGAACAAGTATAAAATTTTCTAGATTGAAAATAAAATCGATCAAACACATTTATTTGATAATTTTCATGCAAATAATTTCTAAATAATTATCTATAATTTATTTTCTTTCCATGTAAATTTTATACTCGCAATCAAACACATCCTAAATGATAAAACAATAAAATAGGTCAAATATTTACACATTTAATAGACTTGATCATTTCATTGTAAATTATTTGCCACGTAAATTGATGATGATCATAATGTAGGTAAATAGCATTATCCTTTTCTTTTTTTATTATTTTGTTTCTTATTTCTCTTTTTATTATTTTAAATAAGATAATACGTAAATGTTAGGGTTTTTCTGCTCAAAAATGAAAAGTTTGGGACCATATCACTTGTCACTTTTTTGAAAGGTTTGAAACATGTGCACAATTTAGCCCCTGTTTAACAACTATGAAAAAAGAGTTCTTTTGAAAAAAAAAAAAAAAAAAAAAAAGAGTTTTAAAATATTGAATTTTTAGAGAACTACTCAATGTTGAACGTGCATTGCACATTATTCTAAAATACTTTAAAGTGATATAGAAGTAATATTAAGTATCAATTTGTTGGGGGATTCGATGGGTCTCAGATGAATTAAAAAAATAAATTTTAGTATAAAAATTTAAGAGAATAAAATTGTACTCAAATTGTATTATTCAAAAGTCAATTTCTATGATTCAAATTTTTTTATAATGATGAAATACTATAAATGAGCAATCTTTTTTTTTATTACATTTGATACATAAAAATTATTTGTTAATATATAATTTAAAATTTCTAGATACATGAATATGAATAAATTCATCTATAATAATTTTAAATTTATTTAATTCAAGATTAATCAAGTAAAAATTCATTGAATTTAGGTTAATGTGAATGTTAATTAATTGAAAATTAATAACACAAATTTCATAAATAACAATAATTATGTAGTATTTATTACACAATGCAAAGGTATTATTAAAATGAAAAAAATTTAAGTTTACCAGTAAAATATTACGATTATAGGATTTCAAATGAGTTTGAGAGGGGATGGGGGGGGGG
>NC_036238.1:6681255-6720563 GCF_002742605.1 Olea europaea var. sylvestris | reverse complement strand
GGGGGGGGGGAATAGTTTTATTTCAATGGTTGTTAAGAAGGGTTTTAAATTTACCCTTAATTAACACGCCTTAATTCATGCAGTTGTGGTTCATCAATACAGCGGGAAATCCTTAGATATGACATACCCATCGGAATTCCAATTTTGAGAAAATTGCTCATCTATTTAGTGATGATCGCGAGGTCAGTTTGTATCATTAATATTTGTTAGATAATCCTTTTGATAACTGAATCGTAATCTTTCGTTTGCAACTATTTTGCCCCAATTTATTTTTCGTTTATGCAAAATGTGATGCATCGTTGTCTCGGCCTTAGAATGTTTGAAGTCTGCCGAGAATAAACTTTGCTTTATCATGCACACGTGTGTAATTTGCTAAGTTAATTAATGTTTATTCATTAAGTACCAGCGAATTGTGCCATTGATGAATATAGCAGCATCATGCAGTGATTCAGATTTCAGGGCAGTGATTTAATTTGAATTTTGAGGGAAAAAAATTGTTTGTTTTTCTTTATCCTAAATAGTTTATTGGGCTTGATAATCTTAATTCTGTCTGATGATAAATCATAAAAATGAACCAGAAAAATGATGCAAATCTTGTTTAGTGGGGATAAAAATCAGATTTAGCAGATTTTGATAAAAATTTATAGAAATGTGCAGTTGTAATATTGTGGATCTCATGAAATATGTCTATTGTCTTTGCCATAGATTAAAATTTTAATTTTAATTCCTGCCAAACATGGCTTTAATATGGTGTTCGTGATGCTCTTTTTCATAATTAGTATGTAATTCTGTGAATAATACAAAAATGATTATGTTTGAATAGTTTCTGAAGACATGAGCAATAGGTGGAGGAAAGGATTATGTAGATGATGTAATAACAAATATGCAGTATCAAATATAGAAGAGATATTACTATATGTATCATATGTTAAATGTCGCCTTTTACACTAGGAGGAACAGCATGCATATCCAAAGAGAGAAACAGTCAAAACTACTTGGTAAACAGTTTCCTGCAATGCCTCTGTGGCCAATCATGCAGACCGTTAACTTTAATCATGGTTACCTCATCAATCAGGTCTTTAAAGATTAGGCGCTCAATGTCTAACACCAAAGCTGGAATCTCACCAATGTAATTTGTCCAATCTGCTGATCGATGCATCATATCTGCTGCTATGATTCTGTCCAATCCATCAACCTTTTCATCAAGGCAGCAACCTGGCTTCCTCTGTAGACAGTCCACCTCTAATTGTAGTGCTTTTAGAAGCTCCTGTTGGTTCAAGCTTTTTCTTCCTGACACAATTGATCCCTCTGAAGAAAATTTGCGGACAAGTAATTCATTGACTGTATCGAAAACAATTTTCCTGTGCATTTTCTGGTTTATGTTTAACTGAGTATTTGCTTCATTGAACTCTTCATCTGCCAACTCTATCCTTTTCTCCATTTGTTCTAGGACACAGAACAAGTTGGGGTTGATCACATTGCATGATGAGTGGAGCTGGTTGGCCATTGGAACGTAACTATCATCGTTGAGGAGTCCTGATGCCAATAATATCTTAAAAATATATTGCTGATCTGGATTGGAGCTCTCATAGACAGATGGATTGTGATATGTAGCAACATCATCAGGAGTGGTGTTCAATGATCTAAGAATATAAGCTAACTGCTCAATATCTTCTTCATCTGGACTTGGACCATCATCCTCTGTGCAGGTAGAAACAAAACAAAGGATACTATCCGTTAGTCAAATGATTTAACTTGCAATCTTATCATATGTAAGCGAACAATGTGTTTGCACTGTACATGGAAGCATTATTGTTTTGAATTTGAACATTTCTAGGTTCAATCTGGTCCAAATTACTTTTTCTACCTGGAATAATCCCTCTTTTTCTTTATTGATCTTTTTTTTTTTTTTTTTTGACCAAATTGATTTCATATGATTTCAATCTCGAATAATTTTTATGTGACATTTCAATCTTAATCATAAAAAAATGCTGTACGCTAATTCCCTTTATTTAATTACTAGAAAAACTAAGATGAGAAAGGATAGCTATTTAAGTTGCAAGAGATGTCGTTCTAGAATGTTTATTTTGATATCTGTATCTCATCACACAAAGCATCTTTTTATAAATTTACTGTCTGCTATGTTCATATTAATTTTTGTTTCCATTCAATAGGTACCTAGCTCATTTAACCTTTCTTGTTGTAAGTAGTCTGAGTTTTGATACTCAAAGACAGATGAACTTATAGCAAGAGCAATACCTTTAAAAGTAGTTAATATCTTCTTCACGGGAGATGGTGATTCATCTCCAAAAAATGTTGCATCAAGAACTGAGACCGGACTTGGTTGTTCCATTGTAGTTGTTGCGAGTTCTACTTTTGATGGCGTGCATTCTTTCAACCTTGCTTCAGGATTCTGAAGGCAAAAAGTTAAACCTGTAAGCTAGTGAGGTTGAACAATGAGACACAGACCAAGAGAAGGTCACTTACTCTAAATTTAGGTTCCTTGTGTTGTTTATCATTCATCTCGATCAATTGAACCAAGCTTGTAACTTCTGTTTCGATCTGTGATTCCAGGCTATTGTTGCTTTCTGACTTTACTGAAGCCGTATCAACTTGGTACAAATTGGTTGATTTTGGTTTGAGTTTTCTATTCGAGTAGCCTAATCCTTCAAATTGCGTACTGCACGGGTTTCTGACCCTGCCTGAATCTGAAGATGGAGTGGTGGGATGATATTGTCTATCAGTTGCGTGCTTCTTCTGTTGTGATCGTGGGCTCAACATTCCCGAACTCCTTCCAGAAGTACTGATATTTTCGACCTTAATGTGAGGAGCTGATTTTGAGGTTTGATCTACTTTTAAACCTCCTGAATTATTCTTATTGTCAGCTGATGGAAGAACCCAACTAGGTTCTTTGAGATATTTTCTCCTCCGCACAAGATCTTCTGTCGTTTGTCTTTGAACTGAATTTTCTCTGTTACGAGTAGAGTCTCGCTGTCGGAGTGTTTGCAAATGTGATATTTCCATAGTGGAGACCGAAGAGGATCTTGAAATCCTGACTTTGTCACTCGCTCTAGCTGGTTTCATGTTAGCCGTTGAAGATTCTGATCTCTTTGTTGGAATTGTCCCTTTGCTGGTTGGGAATTGGCGAACATTCTGTTGATCCTTCCACATTGACAATCTAGAATCTTGATTGGAGCTTCTAATTACCAAATTAGATATGCTGGTTTGAGATGCAAATTCACGCACTTCTTTTTGGTTCTCCAATCTATTTTTAGTTTTCTGCATAGCTTCAAGTATCTGTTTGAGAGCTCTGAGATCCTTCCCAGACTTCTTGAATTCAAGTTCTGTTATCCTTTTCTCAATTTCACCGAAAACAGAAGAGGATATATTTGATATATCTGTGGAAGCTTTCATACCTTTCAGAGCTCTTTTTTCAGAACCTTGACTGATATCTTGTTGCTTCCATGGAGCTGGTTCCAATGGAAACCTTGGATTCGAAATTGCTTTGTCAGCAGGATTGGCAACCAATCGGGGCGAGGCAGGTTCCTTTCGAGACACATCTGGTAAACAAGAAATTTGACTTGACTTGCCTTCGTTAGCTGCTTTTGATGATCTTCGGACACTGCCATCGATAAGACATGAGTTAATCTTTATCATCGTACTCCCATCAGTTGACATTATATTCGGAAAAGCTTCCAAACCCATTAGCTTTGCCACAACATTGGACAGTCGTTTGTTACTTCCCTCTTCGTGGTTCAAGACTCGGCTGGAATTCTCATTTTCCACGTGCAGATCCTGTGAAAGAAAATTACATTTTGTCTCAAGGGCTGAACTCTTGATAGAACCTGCTTTACTGTCCAATGATAACCTTGGGAATTCTCTTAGATTAATTTTAGACTTCACTGCATCTCGTGATTCTCTTTCATCATAAGATAGGCGAGGAAGTGCCAGCCTCTCATTCTTAGAAATTTTTGTTCCTTCTTGGAGTTTACCAAGGCCATGCAAAGGTCTTGGAGAGTCGATGTGCTTCACTTCATGGCCTCTTCTATCTTTAGCTTTGGATCTTATGGACAATCCGCGAGTTTCTCTGTACATAGAGTCCTTCACAATGTCTGGAAATGAATTTTTCTGTTCTTTCGTTATGATGGTTTGAGATGGAGTTTCAGGAATATTGCTTTGATTGGATGAAACTGCTTTCTGTTGAGCTGTTTTATTACATCCGGTGAATGGACCAGAGGAAGATGAATCTGATGCCTGGTATATTTTGCTGGAGATTCTTGGTTTCTCTTTTGGCACCTTCTTCAGATTTTTTTCCTGAAAATGTAAGTTTTCTTTAAATTTCCTCTGATTAATAACCAATGCTAGCAGAAAATATAACAAATGAGGCACATTTTTCACTTGTTTCCCAAAAGAACAATGAAATTGTTCAAAATGTTAGAGTGCGATTGGTTTGTCGTTTTGAGATCATTTTTAATTTTCAATTTTCAAACACACTCAAAACATTTTCGTATGTTATTTTTAAAAATGCGTTTTCGAAAATGAGGAAAATTTTACAACTCAAAACTCAAAATGTACGTTTTGAGTGTTTTTATTGAAAGCATTCAAAAAACTCAAAATAAGGAAAATGAATTTAAAAATTTTCCAAATTAAAATAATTAATAAAATCACACAAAACTTACTCAAATATAAGTATTAATCTCCAACTCTCTCTCTCTCTCTCTCTTCCCAAGCTCCTCCAAAATATTATAAAACTGCTTCTAAAGTTTTTAAACTAAATGTGCTTCCTAATTTTTTGTTTTGAAAAATAGTTTTTAGAATGACAAACCAAACGTGTTTTCAGCAATTTTAAAACAATATCTCAAAATAGAAAATGAATTCAAAGCTGAAAATAAAAAAGCAAAAACGCAAACCAAACGCACCCTTACTGTTGCAGTTTTTGTTGGATATTTGGGGTCAATGTCGTGGTTGGCACCTTGACAAACAAAAAAAATGGAGTACTGTTAGATAATGGTGATTGTAATGCTAGAGTTCAACTTGTCCAAGATGTGATAGAGAAAGAGGCAAGAACCGAACACTCCACATAGTAGTATTGATCGAAAATTAAATCTAATAGCTTGTGTTGCTTTTGCTATACTATACATGTAACAGTAACAATATATTTAAGTGATTTTGTGAACAAAGGTTGAAGTAAAATAAGATCTGCATTTATACTGTGATATTACAGAACAAACACGCAAATTCCCATTCAAGAATTATGAACATGCATCCCTGGCAATCTAATGCTTAAGAAGTTTACATAATATTAGATCAAAATGCAGAAATCTGCATCATGGTGAAGGCAGCATTTGTAACGACTGATTCTAAGCCTCGTATCCCTCGTGGAAGGTCTGCCTTAAGGGCACCACAGTCGATGCAGGACTCAGAAATAGTCGTTAATCCTGCTGTTCCTATAGCTAACCATTGCATGATACTCTTTTAAAAAATCGATGAATAAAATAAAACAATAACTCTGTGTGTAAAAAGACCTTAGCTAAAGTTCTTAGTTGATACAAGTTTTATTTTTGAAGTTTCTGGTTTCTTAAACTGAAAAATAGATCTTTAGAATACCTTGAAGTAGCCTTTTGTGATTGTGGCTGCTCATTCGCCGGCCAGCTAGGGAATGATGGCGATCAAAGAGCTGAAATATCCCCGTCATGCACCCGATTTGCTTCCGCAGATCCGGGTTCTCGTCTGTTAAAGAAGATATAAACTTTGCAGACATGTTTGTTTCTTTCCTGGAAGCTGAAACACAAGAAAATTGAAATCTCTGTTCGACCTTTGTGAATTCACCAGTTTGTGCCTTCAAAACTTTCACGGAGTTTCCTTGTGAATGAAGTGGACACGGCTGAGGATGATTTACCGTGGAATAAGATTGTACCTTCTATTTCTCGGGGAAATGGGGAACTCAGACAGAAGAGAAGATAGGAGACAGAGGTCTAGGAAATCATTTGTTTGATGACTGATGTGCATTGGTATAAAATGATTAACTTTTTTGGATTCCAGTGATCAAGGCACACAGCGTATACTATTGAGGGTAATAAGAAATGAAAAAAAAACTAGAATGGACCCATAACCCAATACCCACCATTATCTCCCACCTTTCTGTGTATCAAATAACTGGAGTACGAACACCCACAGAGCTAAGAAGAGATGTTTTTTCTGGGTTTTCTCTAGAGCAAAGAAGCCAGTTTATTCTTTGTCGTTTGGCTTTCTCAAGGAAAGGCTGCTGGGAAATGGAGATTAGAGCTTTTAGAGGGGCTGTACTGTTACGTATATAAAGGCAATATTTTTTTTTATTTTACTGAAAGAAAGAATGTGGGTCAGTCAGATCTGGTGTGAATATTGGAATGGGGTGGAAGGGCATACTTGTACTGGTCATTTTTATCGTGGACAATGTTTTGTGAGGTGGGTGGAGGTGGGGTTCTGGACCTCTTTACATGGCATGTGGAGTTTGTCAGTTGATATTAGAAAATGGAATCGTGTACTGGCAATCCCCCTTAGTCTAAAGCCCTTTGTCAATAAAATCATAAAAAAGTATAAAAATAAATTTAAAAAATTTGGCTTACGTATTGATTAACTGGATTTGCAACCCTCCAGGCACCAGCTCCCAATTTTCAAATCCCATTACTGTCATGATTTGTTCTGTGATGTACACCCTGCAATACTCGAAAAATACGCAAAAATCATTTTCACTGTACTTTCCTATCTAATCTCGTCCACTACCAAGCTTGATGCTGTAGAAGGCAACAAGTTATTGAGAGGTCACTCTCCAATATGCTATAAAATCATGGCTCAACATCGAAGGCAGGCAGTAATAAATTCTGCTATGAAACATCATATGGGTTGCAATAGTAATTACTGGGTAGTTGTACATTGTTTAGTTTCAGTTCTATGTTGTCGAAACTATCCAACGTTTTGTTATTTCCTCGTAAGTTCATTTAGAGCATGTTTGGTAAGCTTTTAAAGTTCACTTGTACTTAAATATGAGTTACTTGGAATTATTTTTTTTAAGAGTAAAAGGAAATAGCATCGTATTTAGAGGTAGGCGCGTATCGATTCGATTCGGTTCTAAAGAGAACCGAACCGAACCAAAATTTTCGGGTATCTAGTAAATGGAACCGTTCGAGTTCGGTTCGGTTTGGTTCCGTTCGATTCTGTACTATAATTATATTTTTTTAACATTTATAACAATATTATATAAATACAACTAATGATACATTCAATAATTTTGGAATGTCAGAGATTAGTAGACTATCTTATTCCAATGATCGCTACGGTCAAAGTTTCGATCGGCGGAGGTCACAGTTTTGATCGAAGGTCACAGTGTCGACCGACGATTGTATAGGTTTTGGAATGTTAGTGAGGCTACGAGAGTCGAGATAACGTTATGCACTTTAGTGTAGGTGTTTCTGGTTATTTCGTAGATTGGATCTTGTTGGGCTAAGAAATGAAACAATAAAATGGGTAATTGGACCAAAAATTAAAAAATTATAAATGAAACAAATTATTGGGCCAAAATTTTGGATTTAGAAATTGTTGATTTGTTTAGAAAAAATTAAAATTAAAAAATTATTCAGTTCTTGGTCTAGAACCAAGAACCGAACCGTACCCGTCGGTTCTTAATTCAAATACTCATTCGGGTATTTAATACGACAAGAACCATTAGGTTCGATTCAGTTCGATTCGGGTTCTGTTCGGTCTCGAGAGATTTGCCCAGCCCTAATCGTATCCAAATATCTTTTGTAACAAAAACAACTTTTAATTATTTCTAAACTTAGGCTATCATTATTGTAAGAAACTGATTTAACATTTTTAATTTTTCTTCTCTCTTTCCGAATTAACAGCCTAAGTTTTTTTCTCAAAAGCTGGATGGATTAATTTCTTCATTTTCTGATGTACATTTCACATATTTTCAGGCATTTATTCCAAGACCCTGATTTCAGTTTGGCATCTATTGTCAGCAAGATCTTTCTCAGTCCAGCCATACACTGGACAAGTACTCATCTTTTGTACATCGAGCTATATTCAGGTACTACAATTATAATTTCCTAAAAAAGACATTAATTTGTCGTCGTTTCTTACTAAACACGGGTTTTTTTTAAACTTTCCTTATATTGTGTTGTTGATCTTAATTTTCATTGTCCTTACTAGGAATAAATATTGTATTATATATGTTACATCCCTAGTTAAACCAATTCGGAACAAACAGTCACATCACTCCCCGAAGCTCCACATGTTCACCCGAAGTGGTTCCGAAGTGATGCCCACTTCTGACGACCTCAACATGGCGGACTGCAAGGTGAAGAGTAGATCCACTGAAGCAATCGAAGTGTCCTTCAACTCCGAAGCGTTGAGCACTCCGAGACACTCCCTTAACAGATCCTTCCGTCGCCACTATAAGAAAAATATTTGTCAGGATGTCCTCTGCCTCCGACAATTAAGTGATGTGATGTCTCCATAGGTCTAGTTGATGTGATTTATCAACTTTATGTCAACTCAACTCAGAAGAACTAATTGCTCACCCACTTTAAATACGGCTGATTGATGCCTATGAACGAATACCTTACACCGTCAAATGCATACACGTGTCCCACATCCAGCTGTGCTCTACCTCTATAAATACCCAAAATTTGACAAAAGACAAAAGTAATGAAACTCTTATAACTTAACTCTCCATACTAAGTAATATGTATTCTCCTCCCCACTCTCTCGCACAACTTAAGCACTATTCCGATCACCGAACGCTGACTTGACCGTCGGAGTGTATGCGGCCGCCACCACCACCGTAGGTTCCGACCATGTGTTTCTGACCGTGCGTTGTGCGCAGGGAAGATTACGTGGAGTAACTATCCGTTGGTCACGTGGATGGTCCGATTCTGGAGGTCAACAATATATTTGTCGAGCTGGGCTTGAATAGTAAATGAGCATAAGTAACTAATTGATTGAAAAGTGTAAATTAGTATTCATAACTCAAAGCTTTAGATGATGATAAGGATATCATATGGCTAGTTTTTGCTCTTGCCTGCAGTGTTTATGGAACGTAATATTCCCTTATCACACCAAACTATCTCAAGAATTGCCTGCCTCTTACCCTTCATTATTAAATGCTTTGTGGGTTCATCTTCATCTTTTCTTCTAATTCATAATTACCACAATCCAAAGCTTGAAATTGGATTCACCAGCATTTGTAGATTACTCTAATTTGAATTAAAGTTTGAACACAAATGTTAATTGCATGGTAGATTGCTTCTATCGTCCACTTGGTTGAGAGTGTTGAGAACAAAGTAGCGCAGGGTATATACGCGCAGTTGTAGTGCTTCATTGTCATGGACTAGACCTTAATACCTACTTTTGAGAAAAGCAATTATAAAACGAATATAACGTACATAGATCTATAGTTTTTTCAATCATGCTACACAGACATATTGGTTAACATAATTCTTGAAATAAAGATGATTGTTTAAAACGTAGTTAACTTTTTCATCCAATCATATCTTGCCAACACCTATTATATCACTCTATATGTGACAATTACATCTACTTGCATGCATTTTTTCACTATAATAACTTAGAAAGGTGACTCCATAATAAATTCTTTATAGATTAGGTATATTAAGCGATGTCAAGTATATTAAGTGATTTGATATATATGAATATTTTATATTAAGATTATTCATGATCATAGTAGACAAAGTGTACAACTTGATTAGATTATTAAATATTTTTTGAGAGAAGGTAGAAAATCAGCCTAAGAATGTAGGCCAAATTAAGTAGTGTTAGGGCCTGTTTGACAAAGTTTTTGCTTTTTGTAGTGAAGTTTCATGATGAAGCTGGTAGCTTCCATTAAAAGCTCTTCTAATTAGATAAAAAATTTCAGATAAGAGTAATTGGTACAAAACGTCCCTACCTTTCAAGTGTATTATGGAAAACATTCCTACCTTTTATTTTTTGGCATAAAACGTCCTTACCTTCCACTTTCTTGTTCCTGAACCTCATTTTCATCAATTTTTGACGATTTCACCCTCCAATCAAATAAAACAAAAAGAAAGGAAAGGAAAAAAAATAAAAAACTAATTGCAACAACATTCCCAAATTTTCTAAAAATTGCAAATGATAACTTGATAATTACCATATTAAATAAATTGAAAAAAAAAAATCAAAAAATTAACAAAAAAATTTAAAAATCCTCCATTTGCAATTTTTAGTGTGATCTCTGAAGCTCAAACAGAAAGAGAGATAGAGAGAGACTTTTCCCCAAAATAATTATTTTAATGCATAGCAAATCCTCCAAATCTGAAACTCCATTATATCTCTTTGCACTCCCCCTCTTTGTACAAGCTCCTTCATTTTCATATTCAATATCAAATCCCATTGTGCAGAGAGATGTAATGGGGCTTTGGATTTGGAGGATTTGCTGTGCAGAGAGATTTTGTATGGTGGGGTGGGTTGGGTGTGTGGGGTGGGTTGTCGTGAAGAAAAAACCCATTTTTAAAATTTTTTTCTTAATTTTTTGATTTTTTTTTTCAATTTATTTAATATGGTAATTATCAAGTTACTATTTGCAATTTTTAGAAATTTTGGGAATGTGGTTGCAATTAGTTTTTTTGTCTTTTTTTCCTTTTTTTTTCTTTTTGTTTTATTTGAATGGAGGGTAAAATCTTCAAAAATTAATGAAAAAGACGTTCAGCGCCAAGAAAGTGGAAGGTATGGACGTTTTGTGCCCAAAAATGAAAGGTATGGATGTTTTCTACAATACACTTACAAGGTATGGACGTTTTGTGCCAATTACCCTTCAGATAATTATTCAAATTTGTTCAAAAGCAAATTTTTAATTTTAGAAACAACTTTTGATTTGTTTTAAAGGTCCTACCAAACAGGCCCTTATTGTTTTATATAGGATTTCTTTCTGTTCGATAAAATTTTCTTCTCTCTGTGGCCTACCTTCTTTTCAATGTCCAACATTTTTCTTTAGTGTTTGACAGCCTAACTAAGAATTAGTAACATGAATGCATATTCTTTGGCGTGGGAAATATATGTAACGAGTCAAGATGCACTTAAAGCCAGTTTTCTCCAGCTGACATATTAGATTTTATGCAATTTTTAGTATTAAGTTTTGTGTTAGAAAACTATGACTACAAATTATTGTCACCATTGTTTGAAGCAAATGTTAATAAAGTCAACAAACTTATCTATTTAAATTTGAACTTTTAAACATGGTGGTTGAATATGATATCAAAGTTGATAAAGATTTTGAGTTCAAATATTTTGTGTATTGTCCATCTATGAAATTTTTGAACAAAAGTTATAATTGACTTGCACGTAAAAGGACATCTTAAATAAAATTTAAATATATAAATTTGTCTATTGTCTAGCATTTTAATTAGGAAAATGCTCTTGTACATAATTATTGCACATAATGGTGTCCATAATGTGATGTAGCAATCATCTGATTATTGATGTGCAAGTGTGAGATTTGAATTAAAAGTTGGATCCAGCGCCACGTGTAATTATGGACATCATTATGTAGACAATTATGTACATGTAGCACTTCCCTTTTAATTATTATCAGATGGATTGATGAAGACTTCCACGATCAGGGTTTGTAATAAAATTCATTTATATATAGCACAATTTATCTCATATGTAAATGTTAGATATGTTCAAGAAAAATGTACGGTTAGTACCTAATTCTAAGCCTTCATATTCGATGCGTCTCTTATTAAGTTATTTGACTTGAAATACTCAATAATTGAATATGAAATGATTTGATGGTTTGGGACCATAAGAAGTGGAAAAAAAGGTTGCATGATCACGTGGATAAAGTAAAGAGATCACATGAGGGTTGCCTGAATTGCACTGGGCAAGAACCAACTAAACCTTTGTTAAGTATTCCTACTATATTACGTTTCAAGAAAGCTACCCCATGAGTCCACCACGATTGGCACATGAAGCCCCCACCTTGTTCTCGCCCCGTCGCTTCCCACCCCGCTTCATCTCATCCCATCAAATAGCTTAAGCATTAGTACTTGTAACGCTTAAGTCCCCGAAAAATGTTCCTTGGAGGTCATGTTGGTATCAAAGGTGATGATTGTGGGGGTGGTAGAACCGAGAACGGGTTTGGGATCATGATTTATTTTTTCATTTCCTATTTCTTTTTTTAATAGGTTTAAAGAAATATAATGAATTGATAGAAATATCTTTGTTTAAAGATGCGCGTGCTAGATACATGACTATTTAATAAATTTTGGATTATTCTCGTCCAAACAGACTACTTATATTAAAAGCTTGTGGTTCTGAAAATTTAAAAATAAAATTAATTAGGAACTCAAATGCTACAAGAGATAATATTTGTACAACTGCAAGTTTTCCTTATTCTTAATCATTTTATGTTTGAAGAAACCGACCCCAAGAATCCATTATGATTATCACATGAACCCCCACCACCACCACCACCACCACCACAAACCTCCATGTGCATTGATGTATAAATTATTGGGATTTTTTGGGTAGTCAAAAGGAATCATATCCTAATTCTTTATGTAATCATGTGGATTAAATCGTTTATTATGCTTTTAAAGAGGAGTCATCCTAATTCTTTATGCAATTATGTGGATTTAATAATTAATTATGTTTTTGGAAAGGGTATTAAGAAAATAGCTTCACATTCTAGAATAATTGAGCAATAAAGGTTTTAAGATAGAGTGACCATCAAACAAGCAAGGTGGCTTTGGGGTTTTCAAATGTTAGATGAATCAATCAAGATTCCAACACATTTATATAATTCACATGAGATATGAACAAGCAAGAAAGTTCATAGATCCAATCTTGGATGTTAAGAAAGAATTATTATTATTATTATTATTATTATTATTATTATTATTATTATTATTATTATTATTATTATTATTATTATTATTATTAAATGCATTATTATAGTTGATTTAATGAATCATAATTTGTATATTGAAGATTAATTTGGTTGGCGTGTCATAGAGGAGAATCATCTTCAGTGTAAAAGTCATTTTACATGAGATGCAAATGTTTTAAAACAAACTTTTAATCGCACAAATTC
Organism: Olea europaea var. sylvestris; assembly: GCF_002742605.1. Lineage (NCBI taxonomy): Eukaryota > Viridiplantae > Streptophyta > Magnoliopsida > Lamiales > Oleaceae > Olea > Olea europaea. Next base: position 6,707,452 of record NC_036238.1, on the reverse strand, counting down.
TATATTATAACTGAAAATTTGTAATATATTTCAATCATTTTAACAAATTAGTGTTACGGTAAGTACCTACAAGAAAATTTGTCTGCGACGTTGCCTGCTTGGGAGTTTCCTTTTTTTCATCGATTTTGATCGGTTCTTGGTTACACCATTTATGATGGGTTGAAATAATCGGTATTTAATAATTTTTTTGGGCATCGATTTTGAATGGTTTAAAAATCACCCAAAATTGATGTACTCACCAAATCGGCCTGTTTTGACCCTTTCTTGTATTCCCTTCTAATTTTAACGTCTATAAAACAATTATTTTCAATCAACAAATTTTTTTTTTTTTCAAAAGTAACGTGTAAATAAAAATATATTAACTTAAAAAATTTTTTTTAAACAAAACATTACATTAGAGAGAGAGAGAGAGAGAGAGAGAGAGAGAGAGAGAGAAGAAAAATTATATTATAATTAAAAAATTAACTTTGTGTTCAAAATTTGTTTATAGAATAAAAATATGAGACAAAAAATCACTTATAAAATATAAAAAGTTACCTATAAAAATTTCATTTAAAATTATAAAATTAATATCACTTATGAGTAAAAATATTTCATACAAGAAACTATAAAATAAAAAGTTTACTAAAAGGGTGTTTAAGAGACATTTTTATGTGAAAATGCATTTTTGAATAGTAAATTGATGGAAAATATGTGGTTGAAAAATAAGGAAAGGTTTTTGATTTACGTGTAATATTATTTTAAAAAAGAATGTGTGGTTAAAAAAAGAGAGAGAGAAATGCATTTTAAAAAAAAAAAGGGTACCGAATAGGGTTTAAGATATATATAGTAAACTTTTCAAGTATAGGTTGGACAGTTTTAAAAATTTCTACTAAAACCACTAATCGATTCGCTCATAAATGCTCAAAATCGGTACTTTAAAAAATAACCATAACTAATAGGGGTGAACATGATTCGTTTTTGTGATAAGTTTTTAAACCAAATTAAATCACTTCAATTTTTAAATCTAATCAATTCTAACAACTTTTTTCGATTTGGTTCGATTTGAAATCATGGTTTAACAAAAAAAGGAAAAAATTATATCGAATAAGTTAAATCATAATTATTAATATAAAATTTCACATTAAAACATAAATAGTATTATTAAAAATATTACGAACCAAAGTTATAAAATTATAATAATTATAATGCAATAACATAATAGAAACATTTTAATCTCTTAATCGATACAATTGGGGCAACATATTCAATTATAGTACTTGATTCATTCTCTCCGTAAAGATATGAATATAGTTTTTGAATTTATTAATTATAGCTAAATGATATAAAACAACTAGTAAAAGAAAATGAATAGAAATATCAAATACAACAATACCTTCTATTACTTTTGTGAATCAGTCAATGCTTCTATCTTACCCAAATATTGACGAATCATTATAAGTTCCTTGTTACTATACAACCAATTTTTAGGGCTAATCGCATTCTCAACCATATTAGTGCTCAAGGAATTCCTAAAGGAATCAAGAATTCGACTATTAGTAGGGAATGCAGACTCAGAAACAATTATAAATATTTGAATAGCTAACACATTTTTAACAATTTGGGAGCAATCTTGTATTTATTTGTATTAAATTTTCACCAAATTTGGGAGCAATCTTGTATTTATTTGTATTAAATTTTCACCAAAGCAAATTGTCGAAAGGCTTATTGATCAAATTTTCAAAACGAACATTCAAGTAATCCATCAAATCATTTGAGCAATTAACATTAAAATCTAGAAACTTAATTAAATGAAAATAATTAATTGAAATGAAACTTTGCTTAAAATTGAGCTCCAAGTAATTGGCAAGATGAGACAATGTGCTAAAAGTCAAGAAAAATTAAGAAAACCAAGTTGTCATATCATTGAAAATAAGAAACTAAAAAGTCATCCGTTTTGCACATGCCAAGTTGGAAGAACCACCACCCATCCTGTTCTTTTTCCTGCCCTGTAATCCATTGGGATCTGAAAAAAACTCTCAACAACTTGATTACAAATCCACATTTTGTCAGACTTAATTATTTACCCACAAAAAGAAAATGAAAAAGAAACGATTGGCTTGTTATATATCTCCAAGATTATGTTATCTTTCCTCCTTTAAGTAAATATCTTGTGGGATCTGACCCACTCTTCTAAAGAAATAAAATGGTTATCTAATAACATGGTTACAGATACATAAACAATCATATGAGATCTGCGTTATCGACAGCGTACATAAGGAAGAGCTCATCAAATAGCATGTAAAATCATGGATGGTCTTTGTTACCAATCATACGAAATGACCCACGTGGAGATCCTCATATTTGGACTGGTGGCAAGCATACAAAAGGGATCAACGTCTAAAGTTGTCACATTGAGCTTCGATGTTGTTTCACTGAGAATAGTCGAAGTGGCCTTATCCTTCATTCAGAGGTGGTTTAACTTCTGCTGCCGAACTCCTAAAGTATCCAAGGTCCTTGGCAAGTTTAGCTGGAACGTCTTCAGAACTATTGATGTAACGTGCACATTTAACGATTGTCAGGGATGTCAGTCTAGGTTTGTAGAGTGGCTAACATCTTGTTCAAAAGTCTATCAATATAATTAGTGTGGAATAGAGTTGACGTGACACATAGAGTTGGCAGATCAGGCTACGTGGATCCAATCTAACAATAATCACGCCGGCCTGATCACTATAAATAGACAATTCTTGTATTGTTTAAATGATAGATCCTTGAATAGAAAAGAGAACATAATACATTGTCTCTATCTTCTTCTTCTTCTACAAACTCATTTAGTAGAAACACTACAAAACGGGTCCACGTATATATTGTCTTCTAACGACACTTGTTGGCCATTTTCGAAGGTAAAGAATGAGCTCATCATATAGCATGTAAAATCATGGATGGTCTTCTCTGTTGCCACGTCTAATTCCTGTTATTAGAAATAGGCCGTGACGAGATTTGATCTCAGGAACTTTATAAAGTTTGACATGTTGTTAGATCATCCTTTTTAGTTTATGATGTTACTGTTGAGTTGTGGAATCTAATTACTATCATTGTGCAAAACCAATACGCGGATCGACTTTTGTGATGACGTCGCAATGGTAATTGGAAAGGGGCTATGAAGGGTGCGGGGACTAAAATCAAATTTTCATTAAGGACAGTTTAGGAATTGCGTATTTGTAATATCTGTTTGTCATAATTTGGCTTATAAATAGGGAGCCATTATTTTGATTTTACAATTCATAAAAAAAAGTGAGAGAAGTTATAGAAGTTGTAAACATTTTTTCCCATCATAGTGAAATACTGCATCGATAGAAGATTGTGTAATTATATATTGAGACAAACATCTATAAATTTTGTGCGTCTATTTTTCTTTTTGAAAGTCAATTGCTTGTGAAGAAATAGAATTAGCGTTTTAGATTTTCAACAGTTACATGAGACGGTTTTATTTATTCAAATCTTGATAAAATTATAAATATATATCACATACTTTACTAGAAATATTTAATTGTTAAATTTGCTGAACATTAGATTTAAATAAAAGAATTTCCTAAACTACTTAGGTTTTAATTGTTTTAAGTTAATTGCTTTAGTGTGATATTAGAGTAGTCCACATGTTGGAAATTGGTTATTTTATGTTGGTTTTCACAAATTATTTAAGGGGGAACCACTATCAAATATGGGAGTTCTTAGGCCGATTATGTTATACTCTATGAGTACATCATTGTAGTATAGTTACTTTTTCAAATCATTTTCGGGTGAATGAAAAATTAAGTTCAAAATAGACCCACTTGAAACTTGGACAATGGAATTGGATAAATAGTGGGGATTAGGAAAATGTCTCTCTCACTTTGGACAATGAAGGGACATTTAACTACTTTAAACAAAGTATAACATTTAGGTTTGGCTCTCATAGGCTACTAATGATCTTTGAAAGAGGGAGGACCTACGTGTTGGTGAGTTTGTGCTAAAATCGCGCATCGCTCACTAAGTGTGGAATGTGGGTTTGGATTAGGCCTTTCGCTCAAGTTAATATATTTCTTTTTGTAAAATATTCCTTCCAATTTGGATTAATGGTATTGACCACGTCTCAATAGCTTCTAGAATTTGTTTGTTCATCCTTTTTCAACAGGCATGACTTTTGGGACTGTATGTGTCTATAGATGGGCATGTCACTTCAATTGGGTTATTTTCAATGGTTATCTTTTGAGGTACAACTATTCAACATCTATATATTGACTCTATTTTGGGATATTGTTCATTATAACTTATTTGCAGTTAACAGCCCACTCTTTCCTACACTATTAATGCTTGTTGCATTTCAGTCCCGAAAATTCTATTCTAAATATTTTTAGTCCGTATTCTTTTCAGAGAGATTACTATGTAAGTAGATCCGTTGGTCTTGTATTTGGAGTGTTGGTACTACAATATATGGTCATGTTGTATTTTGAGATACGAGTGTTGAAGACTGTCGTACCATGTCGACATTATTGTCTCTCTTAAGAAAAGAGAGTTCAACTCTTATCTCTATCATTTTCGAAGTATTTTTCCTTCATCTATATCTTTTACCTTTCCATTTATTTCTCTCATTTGCATAAGTGAATACTCTATTCATTTACTTGTACGGAAAAGTGAGTTGAACTACTCACAAGAGCCTTGTGACTTTGCGACTGACATGTCCGTCTTGAATCCTTGTCTCTCAAGGGACTTTGGGCCTTTTTTCAAAATTTTGTGTTGAAGAATTTTTACACATAACCCCTATTTATTTATTTATTATTATTATTATTATTATTATTTGAAAAAAAGGGCCTAATTATATTGTGCTTCACTTTTAAGCCCAAGAAAATATTGGCCGATTACAAAATGAGAAACTTAGAAGTTTTCGTTATCAAAAATCAAATAATATTTTTTTAATACACAAATTAGGCATTTATAAAGAATGATTTAAATATATTTTTAAGTATTTGATTTTCCGTATTCACGAATCCCTTTTGTTTAGATAATATTATCTTAAATTTATTGGACAACTCAGGCCTTAACTATATAATACACCAATTCAATTTTAAGAAGAAAGGTTTAAAAGTTGAAAACTCAAATGATAAATAATATTTATTATATGTAATATTATATTATATATCTAATAAATATCCATCATAATATTTCGACTCACTCCAATCTCTCTCCAGTCTTTCTCTACAGACTTGCTCCTAACCATAGTCATTAACATTGAGCCCCTCTCACAACATGATGGTAATACAAATTTAGATAAAGGCCCCTGATTCGGGATTCATGAATACAACATTTCAAAGATAGCAATATTTTTGGATTTTTAATTTTGCAAAACATCGATCAGAATTGACAGATTATCAAATTAAACTTCAATTTAGACAATCGAATGGCGTCAGAATGAACTATTGAAGGAATGAGATTTTTGGCGGTGTAATTTAAACTACCGTGGAGAACTGGTCCGTCTATGGAGTATAAATTTGATTCAGACGTTTGATTTATTATCAGATTCAGTGTAAGTTTGTACATTTTTTACAGTGTGATTTGAACTATATGTAAATTGTTACTTGTGATGTTAATCCATTGAATTGCGACCAGTTCTCTTGGATTTATGATCTTTGGACATTGATCTGTTACTTATAACAAATTTTCCTAGAACCATGACTTATAGACATTGATCTGTTACCTATAGAAATTGACATGTGACCAATTAGCTGTTACTTGTGACATGCAACATACGAACTGTGATATGTGAACTTCAATTTGTAACCTATTATCTGTGTATAAAGACATATGATATCAGATTTGTGACTAATTAATATTGATTTGTGGCTTATATAATATGATCAGTGACCTTTAAACTATAATCTGTGACAAGTAAACATAAATCAGTGATCTATGATCAATTCTATTTGATGTGTAACTGTGCATAATGACATGTGAACTGTAAAAAGTGAACAAAAACACGTGACATAGTATCAATGCCCAAAGACGTGACATATGATTTCTGACCAGTTAATTTTGATCTGTGACCTATTCAATATGATTATTGGTGACCTATTCAATATGACATGTGAACTGTGCAGTGTAACCTGTGAACATAAATCAATGATCTATGACATATGCACTTTGATATGTGACTTGTGCACAATGACGTGTAACCTTCTACAATCCCTATTATTAATATTATTTTCAATAAAACCCTTCAAATTTAATTGTACTACAACAATCCCAGAAGTTTTTCTCTCTTCATGAACCCATAATTGTAAATATCCTCTCTCCACTATATATCTCAATCTTCAAAAAGGGTAATTTCCCAACAGTATTTTTGAATTTTTCTGCTAATTTTTCCATATCTGGTTTTTTCAAGCTAAAATAGGCATTGATTTTTCTCTCAATAGAATCACTTTCTTGAACCAGCAATGGAATATTTAAAACTTGAATAAGAAACTCTCTAAGCCTGAATTTATAGTAACATGAAAAAAAATCGATGATCAAGAAATTATACTTCGAGATTTCCTATAATGGTTCGAATAAAAGGACGCGGATCCATTTCTGTGATAACTCAGGGTTTGAAGAGGAAGAGACTAAAAATCATTGAATAAAAAAGCATATATATGTATGTGTATATTCGTATGTATATGATGAGAGAAGAGATCTAATGAGAGAGGGTGGATGTGTGGATGTGCGTGCAGGATGAGAGCATCGTGCTGACGACGCCTCTGGTGGTGTTGTTTGGTAAAGAGAAGAAGTGGTAATGTAGAGATATGTAGAAAGAAGAGAGAGGAAAAATGATTATGGTTGGGATGGATGGAGGTAGGATGGATGTTAACTATTTTAATAATCATTTCATCAAATTAAACTTAAATGAGGTCCAAAAGAAGGTTATAACTCTTCATATAAAATTAAAATAATTGTTCCCAATAAGGATATAACCTTGGATACACACATCATCCCCAAAGAACCTATCATCAGAACTCAAATGAGATAATGTATACACTTTTTTTTTGTTACACAGGTGTCCGCCTTACAGCGATTAATCCCGAGGACTACGATTCAGCCACTCTTCACGCAAACCAAGTAAATCGTGGGTTGTGTCCTAAACTTGTCAGGGTCCAATAACCTTCCCAACTGAACTGCTAAAGTGTCGAGTGAGTCAAACCCATGCATGCGCCTTGCTTTCAGGAGAACTCCTGCATTCCAGGAAAAAAATATCTTGCCTTTCAGGAGAAAAGCCTGCCTTCCAAGAGCCCCATGAATCGAACTCGAGACCTCTGAACTACTCGCCTTGAAGAACTCCGTCCTTTGTCAGTTGGGATGTGCCCCGAGGGGCAATGTATACACTTTCTCTACATCTTCTTCTATGTGTGTGTGTGTAGATCTAGTTTTCACTTTCACCTATTTTTATTTTCTGGTCCCTAGCTACGAATGAACTGGTTCCTGAATTCTTATAATTGAACCAATCGAATAGGTTCCATTTTCATCATATTACTAATTTTATATACCTTTTCCTTCTTTACTCTCTCGTGGAGGAAGAAACTTCAACCCTTACCATATCTATTCTGATGATGCTTTTTCTCTATGGCAAGTATACAATATCGAACAAGAATATAACGGACCTTTAAGTCCGAATTATCATTATCACGAGAATTATACTTTAATGCCTAATTCCATTATTTGATAAAAGTAAACAAAGAGTTGTGATTGTTATTTTGTTTTAAATACTTGAAAATATCAAAATTTCACACAAATTAAAGATTCAAATAGGGGATGAATTGGATTTGTTCTATTGTATTCAATTTACCTCTTTCGAGTTCTCATTGAGCCTATTTAACTAATTCAATCCATATCTCTATGCAAATCAACCTTAGTTAAACGAAATATTGGTTTTCAGAATTCATATATGATCGCAATAATTAGTATAGGTATCTCAAATTATACTAATTTTAAGAATCCATATCTTTACATATTATACTATTTTATTGAATTGTATTATATTGTCTAAATCTCAAACTCCCTTCGTGATTCATAAAAGATTCACAAAATAATCAAATTAGTGATAAAGTAATCTGAAACATTAAACTCATAGCAAAATAACATATATAATATATAATATTGAATAACAGAAATAAATGGTCCCAAGTAGATTACATTGTTCATCATAATATGAAATTTAGCTACTCATAATTAAAAAGGAAACAAGAGGTTATTATTAAATACATTACCGGATTTTGAATAAAGATGTCAAATAAAAAAAAAAGGATTAATCTTGCACTAAAATCTTCTTCCTTTTTCAATCAATGCTAGAATTTTTTGATATTTTCCTCGCGCTCTTCAATCTCTTGTTGTATTCTCTCTCTCTCCTTGTGTGGAATCCCTCAAAAGTGTTAAAAGCATGTATTTTATACTCTTTCCTATGTTTATATTGAATGAAGGGTTTTTATGGGTTTCAAAATGGGCCAAAAATGTATCGTAGATGTAGCTAGGTGGTGTTGCAGTGCCGAAACTCTATATTGTGAAATTTGGTAGCACTTCGAGGCCTTGATGGTGGCGCCTTTTCGGGTGAAAATCTGCACTGCACTTCCTTTAGTATTTTTATCATAACTTTCTCTTCCGATATCCGATTGAGACAATTCAAACTAAGTTACATATATATATATATATAACTCAAAGGGCTACAACTTTATTTGAAATACCTTTTTTCCAGTTTGAATGTTTATTAGGTCAAAAATGGGTTAATTTTGACCTGAAAATCTGAAACATACTTATGTGGTTGAAAATTGATGTGTCCATATTTTGATCATATTTCACTCCTTTTTGACTTCTAATTGCACCCAAATGATCGTTATCATTCTTGAATCTCCATTGTAAGGTCATATATAACTTTTAAGTATTTACACCTTAGTCCTCAAACTCTGGATCTTGTCCTCTTTTGCAGATTTTTTGTTTGTTTCTTTCAATTCGACTTCTATTCATTGAGTTTCACCTAATAATACATTATATAATAACTTTCATTAAAGGAACTATGGAATGTTCCTAAGTTAGAGTCCAAATAAATGTATAAAAAACACATTTCATTTTGTTGAATAAAATTCCATTCTTATTATTAGGAATTTCATACATATTCTCCTTCTTCATTCAGAAACAAAGTGCAAGATCTCTGTGCATCTCGCCTTTCTAGGGAAATGAAGTCACAGAGTCCTATTCTACACATAATCATCACAACTTTTGGGTAATAACCAATAAAGACAAGAACATAATAGTACATAACGTTAAAGACAAGAACATAATAGTACATAACGTTAAGTACAATTGATGTCACAAATATATTTAACACATATATAATCTTTGGTCAAATGCATTCGAGGTAGATTTTTATATACATTTGACACAATTTCAATAAACTGACATTCGAGGGAACATGTCATATTTGACGTAGTTTTGAAAAAGCACATAGTCAGACTATATCAACTTTATACATATTCGTTATTACTTTCGGGGCAAAAAAAAGTCACATAGAAAGTGATGTCATATAACTTAATTCCAAACATTTGATGCAGTTAGTTGGTTGTAACTAGAAATTCTTTGATATGTTTATTAATCGAAAGCCCAAGAATAACTAACAAAGAGGAGGGGTGAATTGGTTAACTATATCTTTTTTGAAGATAATTGCAAATTTAAACAATTAGCAAAAATAAAATGCAAGAAAGATAAAACAAGAAAATAATGAGTAGAAGGGAAGAAAATGCACAAATGATGTAATTATGAACGTTTGATCGAAAAAACGATTTACGTCTCCCGTTACCAAACTCTCCATTACGAGAAAGACCTTTTTCACTATTGTTGATTGACTTATGGCGCAATCCAACCCTTACAATGCTTCCAATGATTTACAACCAAAGAACACCAATCCTTTTACAATATCGAAATTTTCAAGATTTAAAAACAACCCACAATAAAAAACAAGAAAAATTATTACAAGAGAAAACTTGTCTCTTAATAAATGATACGAACACAATTAAGTATCAAGAAAGAAGTAGGCTCATCACTTCAATAAATTTCAAAGAGGCTCAAGTATTGGTTGAAAAACTTTGATTGAGATAATAGATTTTTTACAAACTTTGATCACTCAAAACGTTTTTCAAGAATTAAATATTTTGATCTTCTAAAGATTGAAAAATAAGGTAGTAAAGATCAATAAACGCCTCTCTTAAATGTTCAAAGAAAGTTGTTGCAAATGAGGTAGAGAAAGAGGTATTTATAAACTCAAACGGTAAAAAATCTGTCAATTCGGATGCAAGATCCAGAGGCGGTAAAAACTAGCCGTTTGAGAATGGTCAAAAAATCAACTTTTGGGCCATCCGAAAATCTAAATGGCGATCCCTACCTTCGGATGGGCAGAGAATTACCTCCGGACATTTCCTTCGTGATAAATTTTTTTATGTAGGTCTTTAAAGGATTTTCTCATTTATTTTGTATGGATATGTACTTTATAAATGTTTGATCATGAAATCGAAATACTTATCTTTCGAAAATAACTTTTATGCAAGTAATCTATTGTAACATGAAATTGTTCTTGTGCATAAAAATTCTTTTGAGTTATAGTCAATGCGAAGAATTGAAGTGTTTTACCTTTATATTTGAATTCAAAAACGCATCTATATCTAATGTCTTGAATTTGGTGATCTATCTTTTCTCAGATGTGATTTTTGACATCAAGTCTCGATGTTCGTCAATTTGCTAACTTGTTTCCATGTTGATCGTCAAGTGTCAAAATTGTTTGTCAATGTGCATGTCTTTTGATCTTGATTTTCGTGTCTTCATTCTTCATTGATTTTGTAATAATCACTATCAGCACTCAAATACAATTTGTTAGAAATAAATACAATTTGTTTGTGATAATTATAGCGAGAAGTTAATCATTAGGTCAACAATTTCCCCCTTTTTGGTTATGACAAACAAGATAATTTGCAATACAAATATTAAACAAATTGAATTGGCAAAAGGAACGTAAATTTTGAATATTGAAAATATATCCCCTTTGGTTTTCTCTTATGTTCCCCCTATTTTGCATAATCATCTACGTATCTTTCCCTTTTTGGCATAAACAAAAAAAAGTAATAGCACAAGTGAAATGCATGAAGAAGTCAACCATAGGAAATATAATTCATAAGGGATCATGCATTGAAATAACTTAAAAGTATGATAATAGAAATTTATAATTTAATAACAAGAAAAATATCTAGCAAATGAAAATAGACAATAAAGTAAACTAAGGCGCCGAAGGTAGTGGCGACGGTGGAAATCAAGCATAGAAGTCCATGAAGAATGCATTCTGCTATGCTTGCATCTCAGCCTATCAATCCTAGTTATCGGTCTGCTGTGCCTAAATCTGAAAATGTAGGCTACCCAGGCTGTAGACGAAAGAGGTGAACAAATCGATGCGCCCATAAAGGAGATTATACTGCTCCTTGGTGAATGTGAAATGGCCACCAGATGGATGGGGTACGCTGGAGCGAGGAATGTCAGAAATGGGAGCTAGAGCTTCAGGCTCGTTCTTGGGCTCATCTTCAGCTTCATCTTCGAAAGATAGTGTAGATGAACCAGAGGTAAGGTTGAATCTTTTTGTGTGTGCCATCCATTACCTGTGTTCTTTTATTATCTTCATCTATTTTAGGGTTTGGATATTGATGGTATTAATTGGTTGTGACTTAACAACGGTTTCACCATCGAGTAAAACATGAAAATATTTAAAAATCTTAGTTCGAAGCATCCCATATGGCAAGAATTTTACGTGTTGTTATGCATGCACGATTTTCATAAGCCTTAATGCTATAGTGGAAAAATCAATTTTGCACCCTACTAAAAGTGAATTCATAATGAAGAGATCGAAGTGATTAACCTCGTCTCGGTGGCCCTTTCGGGGAAAAAATAACATGGGGGATAATTTTTTATAAAACTTCTCATGGAAGAGTTAATTGATGAGCACTCAATTTTGCAATATTCTCAAAGTCCTTCCCAGTGACTCAACGACATGCCTCAGAAGGATCGTAGACTTCCACAATAGGTGGAGATATATGTAAAAATACTTCCAAGTCACAAGGCTCAAGTTCGAGAATATTACAAATTATTGCATTTGTAACCATAATACGTACATTTTTTTACTAAACATGTAATCTCGTCGAAACGAGGTGCAACGTGCATTTTTTGATAAAATTCTTTCATAAGGCATGGTATACACGTTCTTTTATGGTGGCCACAAATACCTATCCCATTCTTTTAAAATACCCTTTTATGTGAAAAGTGGGAGCTAAAATAATAAAATCCGCAAAATCAACGTTTTTACCAATTAGAATGGGTGATTTTTCAAAAGGATTCACTGGCACCTCTGGCTCCAAGTCCATATCTTCATCAGAAGAAGGTGGTGGAGATCATCTAATGATTTACTTCACACATTTCCCAGCTCGTTTGCTACGTTGAGATCCCGACATATTTGAATTTGGTGAAGTTTTGAAGATGTGAGAAACTAAGGCTTGATTTTTATTTTTTTTAAATGAGGGATTTTGGAGCGAAATGCCAAATTTTCGGATATTGAGAAGTGGTAATCTCATGGGTATGTAGATTTTATGAAGGATTGAAGCTTTTTTAGCAATTTTTGGTGGATTTCAAGTGTGCGTAGGGAGAAAAATGAATGCAAAATGAAAAGAGAAGATACAGACTGTGATTGTGATTTTAAAACAGAAATTTCGCAGATCTGGACGTCCGGATTGACAGAGTTTAAATTTTTTTGTTAAACTGGACAACTCAGTCTGGACTATCCGAACTATCTAGGATTTGTCCGGATGAGCCCCTCCCTTTTTTAAAACATGGTTATTCCCAAATATATTATAATGCAAGCATACTTATGTACTCAACGGATATAAGTTTGTTACACTTCAATTTCATCAATAATTCCTAAACATCTTCGAATATGTGAAAATTGATCGTGCGCTAGAGGTTTGGTGAAGATATTGGTCAATTGGTTCTCGATTTTTATGAATTCTATCGCGATATCTCCCTTTTATGCACGATATCTAAAAAAGTGGTGTTTAACTTCAATGTGTTTAGTTCGTAGTGCAAGATAAGTTTTTTAGACAAGTTGATGGCATTAGTGTTATCACACATAATTGGCACATGATTGTAAGATAAGTGATAATCGCAAAGAGCTTGTTTTATCCGAAGTGCTTGTGTACTACAACTTGTGGTAGAAATATATTTAAGCTCGATAGTGGATAATACGATGAAATTTTGTTTCTTACTAAACCAAGACACAAGTGTAAAGCCTAGCCTAGGAAATGACAATTTTTTCTAGTACTTTTACGATTAATATTACATCCAACCTAATCGTTATCCGAATAACTAATTAAGTCAATGTGAGTACCCTTCGGATACCAAAGTCCTAAAGTTCTAGTTCTACTTAGGTATCGAAGAATTCTTTTTACGGCACGTAAATGTGATTCCTTAGGATCAGATTGAAATTTAACACATAAGCACACACTAAGCATAATATCGAGTCTACTAGCAGTTAAATATATAAGGGATCCGATTATACCTCGATATTTTGTGACGTCAATTAGAGTGCCTTGATCATCTTTGTCAAGCTTTAAAGATGTACTCGTTGGTATGTTCATTGGCTTTAGGTCATCTGTAACAAATCTTTTGAGCATTTCTAAGATATACTTATTTTGATTTATGAAAATTCCATCATTTGTTTGTTTAATTTGAAAACTGAGGAAGAATTTTAGTTCTCCCGTCATGCTCTTTTCAAATTCTTTACTCGTGCATTTTTAAAATTTTTCATAAAGACGGATATTTGTGGCACCGAAAATAATTTCATCGACATAAATTTGAACAACAATCATATCTCCCTTGTGTGTTTTAACGAAAAGTGTAGTATCCGATTTTCCAATCGAAATCCATTTCAAAGAAGAAAATTTCTCAACCTTAGTTCCAAACTATTGGAGCTTGCTTCAAACTGTTAAGAGCTTTTCTAAGTTTAAAAAATGATATGGATACTCGTGATCTTTGAAATCGGGAGGTTGCTCAAAAAAAAATTCTTCTTGAATAAATTCATTCAAAAATGCACTTTTAACATCCATTTGATAAAGTGTAAAGCCTTTATAAGATGCAAATGCAAAAAGCATGTGAATGGATTCTAATCTAGTACCGGTGCAAATATTTCTTCAAAATCGATACCTTCTTCTTGATTGTAATAGTGGGCCACTAATCTAGCCTTGTTACGCACAATTATTCCATTTTCATCCCTTTTGTTTCTAAAAACCCATTTCGTACCAAAGATAATTTTATTATTTGGTCTGGCGACTCAATCCTAAACATGATTTCTTTCAAATTGATTTTATTCCTCTTGCATAGCTAGAATCCAAAATTCATCAAACTCGGCTTCTTTGAAATTTTTAAGTTCAACTTGAGATATTAAAAGCACAACTACCGAGATAATTTTAAATAAGGTCCTAGTAGTGATACCTTTTGGTGGATCGCCTATTATTAGCTCTTTAGGATGAGATGGAACAAACTTTCATTCTTTTGGTAATTGGGGATCACTTTGTGCTTCAGTTAGTTTTTCTTCACTGTCTTGAAATTTTGGCTCCTCCTTTTGTTTTTTGTTAGGTGTCTCCTTGCCAAAGTCTTGAATATTCATTTGTTCAAATGGAGCTTTCAAACCTACATAGTCATCAATACCCTTCTCTCGATCAAGAGATTTAGTCTTATCAAAGGTAACATGCATGAGTTCTTCAACGACTAGAGTTCGTTTGTTAAAAACTCTAAAAGCTTTGTTAGTTGATGAATATTTTAAGAAAATTCCAACATCAGATTTTGAATAGAATTTTCCTAAATTATCTTTTGTGTTTAAAATGAAATATTGACAACCAAAAAAACTTTAAAATAATTGATATTCGGAATTCTATTTTTTCAAAACTCGTAAGGAGTTTTAATTTTCTTTTTATTTACTAAAACTCTATTAAAAATGTAACAAGTGGTGTTGACGGCTATGGCCCAAAAATACTTTGGTAAATTATTTTCATCTAACATGGTCATAGCCATTTCTTGCAATGTACAATTCTTCCTCTCTACTACACCATTTTGTTAAGGAGTTCTAGGAGCCGAAAAATTATGTTCATATCCATGTTCATTACAAAAATCATCAAAGCTGATATTATCAAATTCTCCACCATGGTCACTTCTAATAGTTGTAATACTATAACCTTTTTTATTTTCAACTTTTTTACAAAAATGTTTAAAGGCTTTTAAAGCTTCATCTTTTAAACTTAAAGTCATGACCCAAGTAAATCTTGAAAAATCATCGACAATAACAAAGGCGTAATGTTTATTGCCTAAGCCAACAGTTCTAGATATCCAAAAAGATCCATGTTGAGAAGTTGTAACGATTTTGTAGTTGAAGAATGAAGTTTAAGCTTAAAAGAATTTTTCCTTGTTTTCCAAATTGATATGCATCACAAGTTCTATCTTTTTTAAATTTTAAATTCAGCAATCCTCTCACAAAACAATTTTTGAAATTTTTTTAAAGGAGTTCCATGCTAACATGCCCTAGTCTCTCATGCCATAGCCATGCTTTATCTTTCGAGCTAAGTAAACAATTTTCATTATTTTATAATTCAATATTTATGATATAAATATATTTACTTCGACTTCTTACAAAAACCACCTCTATTGATATAGCCTGCTTAATAAGGCATTTGAAAAAATCAGATTTTATAATGTAACATTTATCTCATAATTGACCAATACTTAGTAAATTATGTTTGAGGTTATCAACTAGTAAAACAATTTCAATTGAGGGAGATGAGTGATTACCAATGTTTCCAGTGCCAATAATGATACCTTTAGCATTGTCTCCGAAGGTTATATGGCCTCCATCCTTCTTTTTGAAATTTGATAGCAAAGATTGATCTCCGGTCATGTGCTTTGAACAACCGCTATCCAAGAACCATTTACAATATAAAATCAGATTTTATATTGTAACATTTATCACATAATTGACTAATACTTAGTAAATTATGTTTGAGGTTATCAACTAGTAAAACAATTTCAATTGAGGGGGATGAGTGATTACCAATGTTTCCAATGCCGATAATTATACCTTTAGCATTGTCTTCGAAGGTTATATGGCCTCCATCCTTCTTTTTGAAATTTGATAGCAAAGATTGATCTCTGGTCATGTGCTTCGAACAACTGCTATCCAAGAACCATTTGCTTTTTGTTTTCTTCGGTACATTATCTTCGATCGCAGTAAAAAAAATGGCAGTTTCGTCTTGGCCATCATTCTTATTTTAGTCTTCATCGTCATTATCATCCCATGTGGTTTGGAGTGCATTTTTCTTGAAATTTTTCTTTTTGTTTGGACACTCGATTTTTTTGTGACCAGCTTATCACAATCATAGCAAACAATTTTCTTATTTCTTTCTTCTCCCTTTTCCTCCTTCTTTTGAAATCTTCAATTATTATGAAGACCTCCACATTTTTTGACAAGAAGAACTAAATCGTCAAGCTCGTCCTCGCTCATGTTTTTGTTCGATGTTCTTTCGTCAATTGCCAATTTTAAGGCAATGTGTCGTTTGGGAGGCTCATTTGGTTCTCCTTTGCTTTTTCTTATTTTCTACTTGACCCCGGCATTGTTGAGTTCATAGATCATTAATGTTCCATAGAGTTCCTCCAAAGGATATGTATTTATATATTTGGTATTCTCTATCAACATTCTGAACGAGCTCCATTCTTTCGATAGCGACCTAAGCATTTGCTAACAAGTTCACTATTAGTAAATTTACGACCAAAACCTTGAACCTCATTTACAATATCTATAAAACAAGTAATCAAATCAATAATAGTTCATCTTGTTTCATGAAGAAATTTTCAAATTCTTTGACTAATAAGTTAATTTTTGTTCTTTAACTTTGCTCGTGCCGACATAAGTGACATTGCCAAATATCATATGTCGATTGACATATTCTAATCCAATTATATTATTTTCTATCTACTGCACAATAAAGTAAGTTCTTAGCTTTGGCATTTAATGATAATTTTATCTTATCTTCTTCATCATATTCCTATCTAGATTTAGGAATACTTTGATCCGGTCTTCCATCAATTTTAATAGGCTTGGTAGGCATTTAAGGATCGTATTCAATAATTTTCCAATTATTATAATCAATTGATTGAATATAGATTATCATCCTAGCTTTCCAATAATTATAGTGAGTACCATCAAAGAAGGGAGGACGGTTTGTAGAATACCCCTCAAGATTTTAAAAAACTTGGTTAGCCATTACTCAAGATTATAAAGTCTTTTAGAAATGAGTACCACACTGATCCCAATTAAAAGCCTAAGAATAACTACTCAAGAGGGAGTAAATTAGTTATCTAAAACTTTTTAAAGATAATTACAAATTTAAACAATTAGAAAAAATAATATGCAGACAAGATAACACAAGAAAATAATGAGTAGAAGGGAAAAGAAGGCGTAAGACAATGTAATTATGGAGGTTCATTCCAAATAATGATCTACATCCCCCATTACCAAGCTTTCATCACAAGTAAGGTTAGGGATGGCAATTGGGACGAGCGGCTCGCTCGCTCAGCTCATAAAAATGGAGCTCGTGGACAGTTCAGACTCATAAAAACATGAGCGCGAGTGCGAGCCAAGCAGGCTTGGGCATTGGGCGAGCCGAGGCAGCTCGGCTCGTGTATTTATGTGACCAAAACAGTCACTTCTTTGCCTTTTTAGTGAGTAATTTTTCTTCTTCTTCCCCTACTTCTATAAATAGCGCCCATTAACCCCAATATTTTTTCATCTCAAAACTCTATTTTCATTTTTTAACTCTTTCAATTCTCTATCTATCAAGTTTCAACTCTCTTGTGTAAAATATACAATATTTATTCATTTTTTAACAGTTTTTTCAGTTTTAATTTCAATTCATCCAATTCTCATTTCCCACTACATTTATTGAAATTTCGTCCAATTCTCGTTTCCCACTACATTTATACTTTTACTAATTATTATATTTGGATTTCATCACAAACAATCAAACAAATGGATCAACACTCATTTGATGAGAGCTTGTTCGATACGAGATGTAGGCCACATGGCGAATCGCCTAGGACATTGCAAAATCAATTTCAGAATGAATTTGCCGGTTTAAATGACGTACCCATATCTGAAGATGTTCACATTCGTGTTCTTGGAATCTATAATCCAATTGATTTGGATGATATTAACGTTCCCGAAGTGGAACGTGAGGACGAGCCCGAATTAAACATTTCATATGCGAAGGGAAATCGAAAAGGGAAAAAACAAGCAAAACGTTGGGATCACTTTAAGTTGATTTCAACGGGAAAAGTCGTGATGGCCTTGCAGAATCTAAGGTAGTATTTACATACTGCCAACAAAGATTGGTATGGTAAAAAGGAATTGGTATCACCCATCTCAACCGCCACTACAAAATATGTACGGCCACACATAGAATTCTTCCAGCCAGTCAAACATAATTGCAATTTGACAGTCCAGACGCCGATTCTACGACTCCACCCCTATCCACGTGGGTGTATTCGGAGGAGAAAGCTCGAACCAAAATGGTGAAATTTGTTGCTGCCACTGAGTTGCCTCTGGCTATTTCCAACAACCAAAACTTTCTCTCCTATGTGGAAGAATATCTACAACTAAGGTACGTTGGGATAAGTCAAAACACTTTTCGTGTTGATACAATACAATATTTCAATGATCCAAAACAAAAATTAATTATGAATTTGCAATAATATGGGGGTGTTATATATTTAACTTCGGATATATGAGAAGTGATTAATAAAAGAGTTTATATAGCTGCAACCGCACACTACATAGACCCACTTTGGTGTATGCATAAAAAATTATAGATTTTAGAATTATTCAGTTTCCTCACAATACTAATAATGTATATAATGCTATTGTCAGTATTGTTAGAGAATATAACTGTGAGACTAAAATTCAGTTTTTTACTTTCGATAATGCTAGTATTAATGAGGTAGTCGTCGATAAATTGTGTAGGGTACTTCAATCTGATTTCGGTGGGTATTTGTTTCATATTTGTGCCGTATGTGCCATATTTTGAATTTAATTGTACAAGATGGCTTAAAACATATAAATGATGAACTTCAAATGATTAGGAACACACTAATATATGTTACGATCTCCCCTAGTAGAAAACAAACTTTTGAAAATTATTGTGCCGAACTAGGGGTAACGACTGCTAAAACATTTTTTAGTGACGTAAGCTATAGATGGAACTTTACTTACTTGCTATTAAAGTCATGTAAATGTTTCGAACATTTAATAATTGATTTTTATAACAATAGACATGTTAGAAGCTATGACGATGCTATGTTGAATGAATCCGATTGGGTTTTAGCTTTGAAAGTTAAAAAAATTTTGACATATTTTTTTTAGACCACAAAGATTTTATGGGGCGTTTATTATCCCACAAACTGTATGGTGCTTGAACGCCTTTATATAATTGCAAGAACATTTCATAAATATAAAAATGATTCCGATTTTAGTGGAATCATAATTGCTATGGAATTAAAGTTTAGAAAATATTGGGAAGACCTACCTATGTTATTTCCTTTAGCATGTGTATGGACCCCCGATATAATTTATCAAGAATTAAATACGTAATTGATCAAATCAACAAAGCCTTAACATTTCATACCTATCACATATCGGAATTTAGAGCAAATATTATGTGAAATGTATGAATTATGTACGGAACAAATGGGTACAAATGTTAGTCGGATACCCTTTGCACCTACTCCTTCAGGTGAAATTGAAAATGATGTCGAAATAATGAATTTATTTCAATGCATTAATACATATAGATATGATGCAACTGTAATGTTTTCATTTAGTGCAATGTCGTCTACATCTACATCTCATCAAACATTGATCGCAACTCAAAATGTGATGCCTGTCGAATTAATTGATTACTTCAATCAGAATATACCAACAGACAAAACAATTAAAAAAGTTCAAAAGAAATAATTGAATTCTGGCGAAAGTATGAAAAATATTGGGGAGTTGTTTCTGTAATTGTGAAAAATCTGCTGACACCTCCGATTAGCACTGTTGCTCCGGAGTCTGTTTTTAGTATAGGTAAAAGGGTTTTGACCAATGTAAGGAGTCGGCTAAAAAATGATGTTTTGGAAGCGTTAATGTACGTGAAGGATTGGCAGAACGCTAATTTTTTACTACAAGATAACTACGCCGAAATTGCATGTCATCTGATAAGTGATATTTGATTTAATTATATTAATCAAAATTTCTTATTTTTTAATCGTTACATTAAATTTTCTTTAAAAAATTGTACAGGCTACAATAAGTTGTTCGTGTACAATTTTTAACTCCGCCTACTTAAAATTGATGTAACTAGTCCCAAGCTTGGATAAAGGAGGAGTGTTTACATTTTATCGATTTTAAAAAGAAATCGAAAAAAATGTATTTTTTGTATATGTATTTCAAAAAAATTCGTGTTCATTATATAAATATCTAACACTTTATAGAAAATATTATTTTATGATAGAAATGAAAAAAATTGTCTTCATTAAATAATTTTTTTAAAAATGCATTTTATGTTCATTTGTTTTTCTGTACAAAAAAGGGGGGGGGGGGGGGGACGAGCTAGCGAACCAAAGCTCGCTTATTAAAAACAAATGAGTAAGGGGTACGAGCGCGAGCCGAGCTCCTGCGCGTACAGGCCGAGTCGGCTCGGCTCAACCCATTGACATCCCTAAGTAAGGCCTTTTCACTATTGTTGATTGATTTATGCGCAATCCAATCCTTATAACGCTTTCGGAGACTTACAACAAAGGAGTACCAATCCCTTTACAATGTTGAAATTTTTGGGATTTCAACACTACCAACAATCAAAAACAAGAAAAAAATATTACAAGAAGATAGTATCTTGGGAGTTGATTGCATTATCCATAGGCACGATTGCGGGGGCAAAATCGACTAAGAAAAAAGAATTCATCTCTTGCCTCGACTTTGCATCCATCTCATTTGGCGATAATTTTCTTAGAATATTTTCTATGTTTCCTTACCGTTCTCTCCTGTTGTGGTTGCCCGTCCCACCATTCATACAAACTCCGTTTCACGTGGGTAGAAATCAAAGAAATTTAACGGGGTTTCTAGTGATGGCAACATAAAATGTTGTTTTACCTCATGATCCTAAATCTAGCAAAATNAGAAATCAAAGAAATTTAACGGGGTTTCTAGTGATGGCAACATAAAATGTTGTTTTACCTCATGATCCTAAATCTAGCAAAATTCTTAAATAAAGATGCTTCCTCCGCGCAATAAGGGGGAAACAACGGGGTATCTTTAATAGCGTTGGATGCTGGGAAATATTCAAATTTCTTATGCAAAAATTACATTCTGAATGGATTGGATAGTGCATTGTATAACGTATACAGTTCCAAGAAATCTGCAAAAGAACTATGGAAGTCTTTGGAAAAGAATACAAAGCTAAAGATGCTAGAATGAAAAATTTCATCATGGGAAAATTTTTTGACTACAAAATGATAGATTAAAAAACAGTCATCAGTCAAGTACAAGAATTGTAGGTGATTCTCCATTGGATTCACACAAAGAACATGTCTCTAAGTGAATCATTTCAAGTGGTTGTAATTATCGAGAAACTTCCACCATGTGGAAGAATTTTAAAAATTATCTCAAGCACAAGAACAAGAAGATGAATATTGAAGAACTCGTTGTTCGGTTGAGAATTGAAGAAGATAACATAAGCCTGGACAAATGTTTTCGGAGCCATATCCCACAAGCCAGGGGCGGAGCCAGAAAATTTGTTCAGTGCGGACATAATTTAACCCATGTCGAACATTGTGTTTTGGTCATAAATTTAATGATGATAAAACTATAAAACAAAATCATGGGTTTGGACCTAAAAATAAAACCCATGTAAATTAAAACATGTTTTTATTCCACCTCCTCTGTTGTTTTTAAAAAAAAAAAAGAAATAATAATAAATAAAAATTTGGGCCTAAAATTTCAGTGCGGGTCTCGTCTCAACGTGGCTCCGCCACTGCCACAAGCTAAGGCCAAAGATTTCCTCGACCACAATTGGCTTAAAAATTTGTTATTGAGTAGCAACACTAGCAGTGGCATTTGGAATTAACTGATTGTTGTATTGGATTCGGGCCTCACTAGTGAGTAACATGGAATACACATCTTCTAAAGTGATGGTATCTTTTTGGTGGGAGATTGTGGCTACAAGTGTGTCCTACTCAGGACCCAAACCAGCAAGTAAATAGGTTATAATATCGTTACACTTCATAGCTTGTCCAGCAACTGCCAAGTCATCCTTAAGCTTTTTAATATTCATGAAATATTCATTTGCAGTTGGGTTGCCTATGCGAGCTGTGGCTAGTTGAGAGCATACTTGCACTGCCTTAGCACGGGACTGGGAAGCAAATGTTGAGCTAAGAGCAATCCAAACATTATGGGAGGAAGTTCAATGAGCCACCTGTGCTGAAACTTCCTCTGAGAGTGATGAATTGAGACAATTAACTATGAGGTTGTCTTGTGTTTCCCAGGTTTCATAGGAAGGGTTGATTGATCTGGAGCCATCATTTACAGTGATTTCTTTTGAAGGTTTTATTATTGTACCTTCGGCGTAGCCAAAGACTTTTTGTCCCTTGAGATAGGAAAGTATGGTGGCCTCCCAAATTGGATAGTTGGTACACGACGATTTGGTGAGTTTTATGGTAGTGCTCAGGTTGAAGAGATGAAGAGTGATGTTCGTGGTATCAGAAGTTGAAGCATTTGGAGAGGTAGACATTTTGATTGTGAAGGAGTAGCTTATACTTTAGTCAGAAGGTTCTTGATACCATATAGAGTTCAAAGCATATATGTGAAAAAAGAATATATTTAATTTTTCCCTTACAATTCACTGAGTACATTGTATAGACATTTACAGTACATTGCAGATAACTGATTACCAGATTATGTATGCAATTCAAAATTCCGAAATGCAGATAAGTCAGCTAACAAATTACACTTAATATCTCAGGATCTTTTCAACTCCTTAACTACAATTTATTAGGATTGTTGCTTGATACTTATTGATTCGATCTCACTTATAGTTGTACCAATAGGATTGATTTGTAAAAAAATAATACTAATAAAAAACAAAATCCACCCATAGAAAAATTGAAATGGGTTGTGCTGCCAAATCCCCCTAAATCCGCCACTGTTTTATAATATTCACAAGTGATTCAGTAATAGTTATTAATTAGATATCTGCTAATAATGCAGTATCCTAGGCATTTATATTTAGTAATAGTTATTAATTAGATATCTACTATAAATGTTAGCCAGATTAGATACAAAATATAAATGCCTAGGATACTGCAAAAATTGCATTGTGTTTCTCATAATTGTGGTAATTTAGGTTTGTGGTAATAGATATTTTTTGCTACATATAGAACCACTTTAATGCTAGTTGGCTACTTGAAGAAAAATCACTAATCTCTCGAATAGTTTCTTTATGGAAATAGAATATTTCATTTAAGAAATATAGAAATTGCAACAGTAAATTATGTTAAAATAAGTGACTAAAAACTATCTCATGATGGTTTTCATATAGTGAGATTTTTGGATTTGTTTGAGCCCCTTTTTTGTGACATTGTATTTAAGACAATCTATACATGTAATATCATACAGTTACCACCTAAATTAGTGCTTGAAACCAGTGATGCCGAATAACATCACCCTTTGTAATAAAATAATGTTATCTCGTACTAGTGATATTAGAATATCAATTAAAGTTACCACACTTGATAAGTTTAATTAAATGAAGTATGTGATATTACTTTGAATCTATCATTAAATATTATGCAGGTGTCACATAGATTAGTGCTTAATACCAGTGACGTTGAATAATATTACTCTTTATAATAGTGATTTTTGAAAAATACATGATTAAAAAGTAAGAAAAAATTTCAAATTTTAAGAAAAAATTTCAAATTTATGTGTAAAATTATTTTATTGAAAAAATGTTTAGTTAAAAATGAATTTCTAAAGAATTAAAATTTTAAAGAATGATTCTCAAACAAGGGCTTAATTGATAGGATACCCTAGACAGAAATGTTTGAATGTTTAAAGCACTAGTCAAAAGAGTAAGTTCTATCACACGTAATACATATATATATAGTAATAGCACGTTTCTTATGTTGCATTAAACAATACAAAAAAAGATTTAAGGAAAATTAGATTAATATTTTGTCAGAATTATCACACAGTAGTATCTATTACTATCTACTAAACATGCACTTATGATGTATTCTGTTTATTATATTTGAAAATATTAAATATAATTAAAATCTTTATTGATTATACTAATAAATGTTCTCCACTATTTAGTCGAGAAGGATTCCACCTCGGTCGAGCTCAAATTTAGAGAATAAAAAAGTTAAGAGGAGATAATGTATTACATACACTTATTCGGGTGTTGAAATCTTATTCGGGTGTTGAAGTACTAATATTTCATTGTTCTTTTGATAGATTATAGTCTAATCTTGTATATATATTATTTTTTAGGAGAAACTTGATCATTGAACTTGAAATTAGAAGAAATGGGGTAAAAATGATGAAGTCCAAAGTTTTAGGAACAAATTGTAAATATCTAATAGTTGATTTGGATCACAAGGTGATACTTGAAGATTGTTAGGAGTCAATTGGATAAAATTAGAAATAAAAAATGAATGAAATATTATCAAAGTATTATCACAAATCAATTTCCAATCGCAAAAGTCATATTCAAGATTTTTATTCAAAGATTGAGACCCATTTTTAGCATAGTAAACATTCAAATAAGAATAATTTTATTTCTAAAAAAGTTGTAGCCCTTTGAGTCAGTCTTTCAGTGTACTTTGAATCGACTCAATCGAATATCGGAAGAGAAAGTTACAAAAACATCGATGGTTGTGCAAAGATAAAACATGTGCGCACGAAGATAACTTTTCTTATTCGATTGGAACTCTTTTAGAAACCAATTTGGACGTGATTTTTAACCAATTTTCGACTCCTACAAATATCTAACAACATAGTATACTAGATATACCTCTCATATACATCTCATAAACCAAAATTCATCAATTAACATCATCAAAGAGAGATCAATCCTCTATTCTTGTAACAATTAAAGGGCAATTATATGTTTTCAAGAAATTGAAGTTTCAATCTTAATTTTTGGAGAGACAACAAGAATATATGTAGATTCATCAAGAAATCACTAAAGAGATTCATGATTTCAAGTTCCATATTCTTTTCCTTCATCAATCTAAAATCATGTTTATTTTCTTCCAATTAAACATGTTTTGTTGTGATTTTGTAATGTTAAACTAGGGTTTTAATGACTTTTCAATAATCTGATCACGATTGGATTGGTTGTTAATTTTATTGATTTCAAGAGAAACAATAGGATAGATAGCACTCTATACTAATTATTTTAAAGTCCAATAAAGGATAAAGATATACCGTTATACTTTGCATGATTTTTACAAATGCTCTAGCTTTTTGAATGCATGCTTTCATATTCACATCTTTCATAGAGATATAAGAAGGCCACATGAAAGGATAGATTCAATTGATATCGAGAGATGCTTTTAATAAATTAAGAACATTAATTAACAAGAATTTGTATATATTGTCATGTCATTACTTTGTGTTAAAATGAATCAATAAGGAGGACTCTAGGTCTTAGTAATATTATATCAAAATTTACAAAACTTTGATAACTTGTTCATTTTAATTGTTAGTTTAATTAGATAAATTAGTATAAAATCATTCAAACACAATTTGCTTTTTGATTAAGGTAAGGATTAATTGAATCTAGTTACGCAGTCCTCTTGGAACGATACTCTACTCTTCACTTTATTATATGTTCGTGATACCTTAAAATGAATCAATAAGGAGGACTCTAGGTCTTAGTAATATTATATCGAAATTTACAAAACATTGATAACTTGTTCATTTTAATTGTTAGTTTAATTAGATAAATTAGTATAAAATTATTCAAACACAATTTGCTTTTTGATTAAAATAAGGATT
>NC_036238.1:6679210-6680800 GCF_002742605.1 Olea europaea var. sylvestris | reverse complement strand
ACGACTATAGAGCACTAGGTTATAAGATATCCAGTAGGCTAAATTGCATGAATAAAAAAGCTTCGAAAAATAAGCAAAGATGTACCTCACTTTTTTTAAATATATTTTCAACATTTTACTTTTGAAACTCAATAATAATTTTTTTAAAGGAATATACAAGAGTTTAGGTCAACTAATTTAGAGGTCAATTCATATTCAAAGTTAACTCACTATCAAGACTCACTCACAAGAATTTAATGTGTGTGGTGCAGATAGTACATCAAATAACTTATACTAGGTACTTCAAATAAGTTCTAAACAAAGTTAATGGAAACCTTATTCACACTTCATTAATTTTACTAGTACTTGATCATAAAATAATATGTCCAATGAATCACTTTAAACCATTATATTGTCAAAAATCCTCTCTCTCTCTTTAAAATAGTTAGAGTGCATGCATAAATAGGTAGATATCATTAACAATATAGACGCATACACACAAAGACCTAATCAATGAGGAGCACAAGTGCTCTTACCATGAAGAGCAACACGAGCAATATCATATTTAATATCATCACTTTGACTATGAGTTCACTCTTTTTGACCCAATGTTCTTAGAGGAAGATATAATCTTAGTCAATTGAGTCATCAATTCAGTTGAGTGACTTACTTGATTAGTTAAGAATCTAACATTAATAGTTAGATCTTGTTTCTTGTTCAAAATCAAGGATTTAGAGCGCTTAAGTTATATTTGACCTAACTCATCACAGTTATGACATGTGAGAATGAATTTAGGAGCAATCCTAAGTTTCAAGTTTTGAACTTTAAGTGGAGGAAACATATTTTGTACTGATGATTTTGATCCTCGGACACATACATTCATGGTCTTGTTTCTACTTAAGAGCTCGCGATACTTAAGTCTTATGTGTCCCAACTTGCCATAATGGTGACATGTGAGGATGAACCTAAGAGAAAGTTTAGGTTTCAAATTTTGTACCTTAGACTTGATCGAGGCATGTACACAATTATTTTTAGTAGATGAAGCAGTATGAGAATTTGTTTCATTATCACCTAAATTCCCTCTATTCATAGTTGTTTTAATTAGACATCATTTTATCGATCTTCTTAGATCCGCTCGAAAAAGAAAAAAAGTTGCGTATATGATTTCTCAAGATCACTTGTAAGGGTTTTAACCTTAATATCTACGGACTCTTTCTCCACCCTTAACTCATTAAAACTTCTAGTGGAATCCTCAAGTTTGGGTATAAGTCTCTCTCCCCCGCCCCCTCCCCCCTCTCTCTTAATTAAGAACATTCAATTTTTTAAACACGGCTCCATTTTCCTTTTTTCAACTTAACTCTTATTAGACAGTAGATCATAACCCTCATGAATGTTCCTATCATCCTCAGTCCCTTTATCAGAAATTGATTGACTTAGCTAGATAAAATATTAGGTCAAGGATTGTAATTAAGCTCTTATACCACTTGAAAGTTTAAATTAATCCAATAGTTTAGTCTCAAATGCAGAATTAAACCTATTAAA
The DNA here is from genome assembly GCF_002742605.1 of Olea europaea var. sylvestris. Taxonomy (NCBI): domain Eukaryota; kingdom Viridiplantae; phylum Streptophyta; class Magnoliopsida; order Lamiales; family Oleaceae; genus Olea; species Olea europaea. Next base: position 6,679,279 of record NC_036238.1, on the reverse strand, counting down.
AGCAATGAGTTATTTATTAATTATTTCTAGATGATTAAGGTAATTAATTTCTATGTTCAAATAATCACA
>NC_036238.1:6669325-6670931 GCF_002742605.1 Olea europaea var. sylvestris | reverse complement strand
GTAGTCATCCCTATAGTTATGTCCAATGGCATAACTCCCTTAGCTAAAGTTGCTCCCCCATTGAAGCTCGTAAGGATGACTTCCATAGGAATCACGTCACCCTCTGTCTTTGCGAAGTTCCTCATCATCCTAGATGGAATGGTGTTTATAGCTGCTCCATTGTCGATAATCACTTTTGCCACTGGGATGCCGTTAACTAGAGCTTTAACGTACAATGACCTCAAGTGTTTAGTCAATTTCATGGTTGGCCGTTTAAAAATAACCTTTTCGGCAGCCTCTATTTCTACTTCCTACTTGTTTTCTGTCGAATTATCCCCCTGTGATAAGTCTACGTGCAGTATATCGCACTGATCCTCTGTCCCCTGAACTTTCTTCTTACTTTTTTCTAATGCTTACTCATCAGTTATCCAACCTGTGGAAGGAGGCATTATTCTTGGAGGTGATCCATACTTTTCAGAGCGAGGCACACTCTTCTTCCTTTTGGGTGTCCCGTACAGTACGTAGAAATCGAAAGGACGCCCAGATGGTTCTCCCAACAAGTCTACTTCGCGAACTCCCTCTCGATGTAGTTGCTTCAACAGAGTATTGCGTGATACTCCTCTCCTTTTTCCTTCTGCTTCTAAGTCGATTTCTTCTTCAATGTCTGTCATCCCGTCGTCTTCTTCATCGTTGTAGGCCTCTCTAGAAATTTGGCCTTCTTCACATTCCAGCACGCAAGCCTCCCTTTCGTTGTCCTCCCTTTCTTCTTCTTCTTTTTCTTTATTCTTCAATTCATTGGCCAGTAAGTAATTATTGGCCACGACAGGAGGTAACATACCGAACTGGATAGTAAGGGGCTGATCTGGATCTTCTCCATCCCTTCTGTCCCGCTCAAACTTTGATCTCCCAGAAGAAGTTTCTGGCAGTTCTTTCATTGATTCATCTGTACCGGTCTCTTCACTATTTTTGATGACATTTTGATTGGCTACCTTGAGAAGTTTAGGGGCCTTAGGATGTGGCACTCTCTGTTGCTGCCTCATCATTCGTCCATAGTTTCGTTGGAAACGCCTTTGTTGGGTTCTAGTCATCTCATCGAAGGGTACTGCCCTTCCTGCATTATACTGGAATGAATGCCATACATTTGGCCGACGAGGTTGCGGCCTGAATGTTCTTCCATTATCTGTTGGCCTGAACTGCCTCTCAAAAGGCGGTCCTCTATAGAATGATGTACCTCACCCTCTACCAGGCTGAGTGTTTGGGAAGAAAGTAGGGCGATGGGGATGCTACCATATCCCTGGTTTCTCCGTATTTCCATTCACTTCTCTTTTACATCTTACACATAGGACGTCTTCGTCCTTGTTTGGTTCTTTTCCCTTGATCCGTTCAAAGACATTAGGATGTGGTTTAAGATCCTCTTCTCCATCATCTACGACGAACTTGAACTTTGGCAACTTGTTTTTGAAACTAGACATCACCATGTTCACTCCAAGTGGCTGCGGAAAAGGATTTTCATCCACTACCATCTTCTTCTTATCGTCGAACGTAATTCGTCCTGATTCAATGGCATCCTGCAATACATGGCGAAAAACCAAGCAATTGTTAGTCAAATGTGACCATGCATTATGCC
>NC_036238.1:6668466-6668988 GCF_002742605.1 Olea europaea var. sylvestris | reverse complement strand
GTCTTTGTAATAAGTCCCTTTACTAGAATTTTTCATCTGTTCTTCCTCTCTTATCAGTCGTTCATACCTAATCACATTTGTACTCAACTGGAAAAGGTCAGGAAATTCCTTGTCCTGGAACTTCTTTTTTAAATCAAAGCTCAAGCAGCCCTGAGCGATTTTGACAAATTCTTTTTCAGACAGAGGTACAAAACACTTGCTTCTTGCTGTCTTGAACCTTTGGAGAAAGCTTTCTACTCATTCGTTTGGCATTTGACGCAGATTCGCCAAATCAGCCAAAGTGATTTCAGACTCAGTTTTATAAAACTGAGCGTGAAATAGCTGTTCCAATTGTTGCCATGTTTGAACAGAGTTCGCTGGCAAGTTGATGAACCAGGAGAAAGCTACTCCTGTTAATGAACTAGGGAAAAGCCTCATTTTATGGTAATCGGTTACATCACCACTTTGCAATGTAAATCGCCCTATGTGTTTTAGAGTAGACACTTCTCCTAAACCGGTAAACAGTGAGAATTCTGGCACTTT
>NC_036238.1:6654976-6667354 GCF_002742605.1 Olea europaea var. sylvestris | reverse complement strand
TGCTTGATCGTTCTACAACTGCCCACTTTCCTCGTAATTGCCAGCTTGTCATGAAAACTGCCTTTTTTAACTGCTGCCATTACTCTTCGTCGTTCAACCGTTTTCGATTGAATTCCTTGAATCGTGGAACGTGATAGAGCTGCTTTAATAACTGCTTTGATAACTGCAATTCTTGATAACCACAACGCTTTATGTTTGCTAAGACCTTAGGTGACTTGAAAGTTTGTGCGAGAATAGAGTAACAGCTCTGGGCGACTGCATGGCACTCTATTCGCTCAGATTTTGGGCGACTTGCAAACTTGGGCGATGGCGTTACCGCGTTCTTGGGCCTCCCTATTTGGGCCTTCATCTTGAATTGTTTGATTGGGCTTCGTTCTTTGGACTATCTGATTTGGGGATCCTCCAATTGGACTTCATTCCTTGGACCGTTCGATTTGGGCTGAATTTTTATGTGTCAACAGATTCGATAGTTTTTTCGGTCATATTTGTGGATGATTTGAGGCTACAGTATCTTCTATGTGCTTGTTAATATAATGATTGGAAAAAAAATTTAATTATGGTACGAAATCGAATCAAACGAAATTAAAAAAAAAACTAATTCGAATCCGTTGTTTCTGACCGATTTTTCTTTGGACTTCTTATCCATGTTAAGTCAACATATGATGGTAATGTCCAAAGGAAAAGCCCATAAAGTATTTAAAAAACGTGGAGTTTGTAATCTAATGCATAATAATCAATGAATTTGGAAAGTCGGTGCCCAAAAGATTCTTGTGCATATCAAGTCAATGTCGGTTTTTCATATGTATCAAATTTCTCTTAAAATTTTATGGCGTCTTTGACTATCAGTATTAGCCGTCGTTGATTCTTAAGATTGATGTGATAATTAAAGATCAATTTAAAAGAAATTTTGCAAAATAAGGATATATCATTTTTATAGAAATTTATCATCCTTCGTCAATCTACGATTTTAATCTTGATCAACGTGCCACCGCATAGCTTGAAGAGATTGATTGGTTTCAACCAAGTCACACGAACATAAGACCAAACGGCATAACATGTAGTCTAAGTTATCATTACATGAAGCCTAGATAATCATTGATTTCTCCTCGTTAGTGAACATGGCTGACGTTAAAAGTGACACCTTATCTCTTGGCTCCCATGGGATGTGCTAGCCTTATCGAGGAACAATCCTTTGGTTTACTCTTGATGATGTTTTCGAATCCAACCTCTCCTAGTAAAGATTTGATAGTTATGCTTTCTTAATCGCCCTGGAGTGGATCCAAATTCCTACTTTGAGGTTGTCCTTGAGTTCAGACAACAATAGATGCGATTCGGTAGATCAAGTTTTTTATTTTCATTAATATTGCATTGTTTAGTATAGCACTCTTGAAAAAATATGTTTGAACTCATCAGCCTCATTAACTTATCATACCAGAAAGGTGTATATGCGTCTTCGTAAATTTTCTTATTAGCACATTTCCAAATAACTGACTTACTGAATAAGGAATATTATTTTAATTGCTTAATAACCAAATTTTCGTATACCTAAAGAGTCAGTAAAGTTTTTCCTTTATTTCCTTATAATAAAGCTTTGATAAGATATTATTTGGTAGTAGATAATATAGGAGTTCTTAAAGTTCACTCATGGGCACCGGCGGAAGGGTGGTGGGGCATGGTTGGGTCAAGTGACCCACCGACATTTTGTTTATTTTTTGAACTTTTTTTTGGCTGAAAATTGTTTATTTTCTGAGAAGAAATAGAGATTCAAGATGAAGATCAATAAACTTAATGAGTAATTTTTTATTTCTTAAGTACTCCATTTTTTACTTTAAAAACTCCTCAATGACTTGTTCAAAATGTTAGTTGAGATGTATTTTCCAAGAGATCCATTTGTTAAGTAACTTTTATACTCTAGATATAAACTTGTCAACTATCGTATCAAGTTCCAACTAACTTAATAAATACGTTTTTAAAATACCCCTCAACAACTGAGATATGCCTACATTTCTCAAATATTGTCTAATGCAACACCGCCTATAGTTCAAAATGTTGGTTTTATCGAAAATTCTGGTTAATCTAGGTGTATATTCTCTTTGATTTTTATTATCTTGCTTCCTCTAAATCCTTTTCAATTTAATCAAAGATTTCACTAGAGGCTAGAGGTTTCTCATTCAGAAAATCCTAAGCTTAACTTAATTGAATTATCGTGGTTTTAGCATGGTATTATTGCAGGAGAATTAGATCTACCCACAAATATGTAAAGTATACCTATCATTCTTAAATAATCCACTTTCATCATCTACCCATTTATAAAAGGAAAAATTGTATTCATCCGCTCTACATAATTCATGTTGCTGCCTTAGTTTCAACTCAAGACAAGTGAGAGAGAAAATGAGTTTGGATTACATATATAGATTGTTTTCATTGTGTTAAATTGATTTGGAATGATTCGTGTTTTTCACAACTTTTTTCTAAATTTGATTGTATTCTCCTAACTCAAAATGTTTTCGATCGCCACTACTCATGGGAATGGTAAATGATTGAGATTGTATGCTTGATTTCACTCACCACTAAATCAAAAAGGCTAACAACACAAAAGGGAAGTCATTAGTTTCTTTTTATGTTTGTTATCTTTTTCTTTTCTTTTCTTTTTTTTCTTTTTTTGGTTTTATAATTAGATTTCCTAGTTGTGTTCTAGAAATCATTGTCATACCGAAATATTTTAGATGGTTGTATCCTTTTTCTATAGTGAATTATTTATCCACGGGATGCTTAGACATTTCAACATTAAATTATTGGGTTTAAAATTTTCAAAAATTAAAAACTTTTCTCGTAATTACACCCACTCCACCCTACCTCACTCCAACTTATCAAAAACTTCCAAAAATTAAAAATCTTTTATGAAGATTACACCCCACCCCTAAAACCACCTCCACCAATCCCCACGTATCTCCCATGTAAAAAAACTTCAAAAACTAAAAGTTTTTTTGGGAGATTACACCCCACCATTACTCCACCCTCACCCCAAATTATAAAAATTTTCGAAAGTTAAATTTCTTTTTATGAAGATTACACCCCGTCCCAAAAATCACCTCCACCTATCCCCACCCCCATGGACCTCACCCACCTCTTCCTGTAAATAATTTTAAAAACTGAAACCTTTTTTTCAAAAATTAAAAATATTTTATGGAGATTTCACCCACTCTGGAACCACCCAACCCACGCCAACCTTTAAAATATTAAAAAAATTTGAAACATTTTTTGGAGATTACACTCCACTCCCATAAATCACCCCAGATTTGTGACTAACTATGTTATTCGTAACCATATCATTTTATGACCAAACTTATAATATATGTAACAAACTGTGATCAAATTTATTTTCAATGTGACTGTGTAATTTGTTACTATACGTAACAAAGTTACTAACTTGTGTTATCTATGACTAATTGTAACTAAATTTGTCTTTAGTGCGATTGGTCTAATTCATTATTGTACACAACCAAGTCACTTACGTGTTTTATCTTCGACTAACTGTGATCAAATTTGTCTTCAACATGACTAATTGTGACTAAATTTGTCTTTAATGTGATTGTCTGTGATGGTGTCAATTTTAACTATGATGGTACATGATTAAGTCACACTTGATCATCATTAAAACAAAATTGGTCACAACCAGTCACAATAAACACATACTTGGACACGAGGTGTCACCACAAACAAATATGTACAGACCACAGACTAGCGCAATAACCCACCACCAATTACCACTGTCATAACCTCCAATGCACCAATACTACTACCTTCAACCCAAATCAGTGACTATAAATACTACATTCACCTTAAATATTACTAAACATCACCAACAATCAATGCCTCAAATAAATTAAGGTCACAATATTATATCATTTATGGTTGTAACTACATACTAGTCACAATCACAGAATAGTTATAGTCATAAATCACAAATTTTATCGGTCGCAATTTATTTATCAATCATAATTTATCAAAACTAACGGATCACGACTTATTTATTGATCACAAATTTTATAGGCCACGTGATTCGAACCCCGTAACAGCGCTGACTATGAAACCCACAACTAAATTGTTCCAAAAATCTAGAAAACCTAAATTAAGAGGTTTAAAAATTGAACCACAAATTAATGAACCAACAAACCCAACAAGAACGTTGCTTGAATGGCCCCTTGATTACACAATCCAAGACCCGCACTCGATTTGTAGAACTCTACAATAATAATTCTTGATAAGTTCAATGTATTCAATTAAGAACAAGGAATGAAAGCAATTTGCCTTTCGAATTAATTCTCAAATTAATGTGTTTTGTGTAAAAATACAAAGAAGAAATAAACTTCTATTTATACTAAATCCTAGAATAGAAGTTAACAAGGAATAAAATACTAAAATCCTAGTAAAACTGGAAAAAGATCCGTCCTATATCATAAGAATTTGACTAAAAATAAAACTCTAACAAAATATGGAAAAAAAAAAGGTGAAAAAAGGAAATTTCTCCCTGAATTAACACTATGCGACTGCATAGTGTAAATGCATGCGATCGCATAGTTCAATTGAACTAGCTCTGCATCAGGCCTACCTGTATGCATGCAGTCGCAGCCTCCATTGCACTATGCGACTGCATAGTAGCCCAGTTTGCCTCCGACTTCGTTTGTTTGTATGAAATTGATTCACTTTGATTTGGCTCTCAACCCTGACATGAAAGTTACCTCATTTTGTGTCATGAACATCGTCCCATCAATGGTTGATTGAACTAGCAACCTTATCACTTGTTTCACTTGCTTTACTCGCGATCACGTCATCGATCCGCCTAGGGCTGGGCAAATCTCCCGAACCGAACCGACCGAACCCGACGGTTCTTGTCAAATTAAATACTCGAACGGTATCTGAATTGAGAACCGACGGGTACAGTTCGGTTCTCGATTCTAAACTAAGAACCGAAGAACCGAATAAGAACCGAATCTTTCTAAATTTTTTATATTAAATAAATCAAATTATTTTAATTTTAATTTTTTCTAAACAAATTAACAATTTCTAAATCCAAATTTTGGCCCAATAATTTGTTTCACTTCTAATTTTTTAATTTTTGGCCCAATTACCTATTTTATTGTCTCATTTCTTAGTCCAACAAGATCCAACCCACTAAATAACCCTAAACACCTATACTAAAGTGCATAACGCTGTCTCGACTCTCGCAGTCTCATTGACATTCCAAAACCTATACAATCGTCGACCGATGCTGTGACCTCCGATCGAAGCTGTGACCTCCGTCGACCGAAATTTTGACCGTAGCAATCATTTGAACAATGTAGTCTACTAGACTCTGACATTTCAAAACTATTGAACGTGTCATTAGTTGTATTTATATAATATTGTTATAAATGTTAAAAAATTTAATTATAGTACAGATCCGAACTGAACCGAACCCGAACGGTTCCATAATTATATTTGGACCCGACGGTTCCATTTACTAAATACCCAAAAATTTTGGTTCAATTCGGTTACAGAACCGAACCGAACCGACCCACGCCCACCCCTAGATCCACCTTCGATTATCAATGGGTCTCGTCTCGAACTCGTCGTCTTTGAGCTTGATTCTTGGATCACATCACCACAACTTATTTCACGGTCACAATTTATTTTTCGGTTACAATCTATCAATTTAATTGGTTCGATTTACTTTTTGGTCATAATCACAAATTTCATAGGCCACAATTTATTTCATGATTATAAATTATAAAATTAATTGGTCACAAGTTGTTTCTTGACCACAAATTATCAAATTAATTTATCACAACTTATTTATGGGTCACGAAATCAAAAATTGAAGGACACAAAATCAAATTTAGTCATATATCATACATTTTTATGTTAAATATTATTATTTATTGGTTGTAATTACTTAATAGTTGGTTGCAATCACTCTTTATCTAACACATTCCGCCACATCACCACCCTCAACCTCTTAATCACTTTTTGTTCGGCCCATTCCATTCCGCCACCACAGCGCCACTACCCTCATCACCATTTTTTCTTCCTAACCATCACTGTTGCCTCCAAAATGCCACACACAAATCGCCACTGACTCCAAACGCACCACACACCATGGCACACAAATCAGTACACACAAGCCCATACACGAATCGCAATCTACCACCATCACAAACCCATTACCAACGCAATTTACCACCACACCAACTCAAAATAGCAACCCAAATGCAAGTAGAAACCAAAAGCAAATGCAAATACCACAGAGATAAAGTTGAACATGGTCGGGAAGATCTCTACACTTAAATCATCGACTGGAGATACAAGTTTAGATTCAATACACACAGATCTAGCTGTCATGGTGATTGGAGATGGTGGAGGCTATAGATTTGTCCTCTCTACCCTATGACACACTCGATCTCAACCAATCATAATTAGATATATGAGATTTGTTCTTGATATTTAGCTTTTTCTGGTTAAAATGAAGCTGTCGTGTATATATATATATATATATTTCTCCTCATCTAGGCCAAAAAACAAGGTGTTGAGGTGGCACCCACCTCAGCCCTTGATTTCAATTGAAATCAAGGGCTTAGCCCCCTGTTTTTAGGCTTGTTAAGAAGTATAGAGAAAAAGATATAAAATATATATTTATAGAGAGAGAGAGACAGAGAGATTATACGAAGTATAGAGAAAAAGATATAACAAATATATATATATATATATATATATATATATAGAGAGAGAGAGAGAGAGAGAGAGAGAGAGAGAACGTGTTATTAATATTATAATATAAAATATAACAAAATGTTAATTATCACTTAATTTTTGAATAAAAATGTTAAACCTGATTAATAATATTAAAACTTAAAATACATGGTTTCGATTAATTTTTCCAATAAAACATTGCGTTTGTTTCCTATTTTTTTGTAAAAATGAGAATGAAAAATATAGTCGTTATGGGTCCTACACAAGAGATAGAAATTCAAATTTCGTGGTTTGATGTGATGGATAATGGTCATATTTTTTATTTTAATAGGGAAAGAATGGTAAACAAACAGGGGCTTAAGTTATTTGACTTTGAGCATCTAAATAAAGTATAAGTATAAATATGTGTAGAGATTGTATTTACTAGGATTGTATTTTATGATGGATAAAATACATATGAAAACTATATATAGAGTTACGATACCAATTCATATGTAATTCTTATTCTATGTGTCATCTCATCAATACAAAAAAAACAAGAGAAAACATATTGAAGAGAAAGATCCAAAATCTACAATCATGATCAATATGCAAGATTAAAGATTAAGAAGTCAAAAAAGAAGAAATTGCAGTTGATCTTCAAGATTCAAGATCTGAAATCAAGATTTTGTAATAAATAATCATTCTCAATAAATTGAGATATAATTGGAGGATCTTTTCAATAAAATATTTAAATTTTCAAGTTCTTGATATTTGAAGTTTCATAAAATTCTAGCAAGTGGTATTAGAGACAACTTCATGTTGAACCATTGATATTCAAGAAATAATTTAGGATTGAAAGTCATAATTTAGATTTTCCAATTTGGAATATGAATTTTTTAATTAAAAATTAAAAATTTTGGATTTTTCGAAAAAATTCTGGTTCAAAATGACAATCGCGATGTTTCAGCATTGAGTGCAAAAACTGCAGCTTGGATTTCTATCAAAATTATTATTATTATTATTATTATTATTATTATTATTATTATTATTATTATTATTATTATTATTATTATTATTATTATTTTGTTTTGTTAAAACTTAAAACAAAAGAAAGGACAAAAAATAAAATTAAAAGGTAAAGGTAAAGTACAATCAATTTCAAATTTTGGTACTTAAAAAGTTTCTTTCGGATTAATAATTTTCTAAAATAGATTGAGATTAATTGAAACAATATGTTACCAAAGTACATCTCATGTTTAAATTGATTTGTTTGGAATAGGACAGTTGTGTGTACGTAATTCATGTCGGTATTGACGGTCTAAAGAAGATTAATATTTGGTCGAATTATTTTCACATCTGTGGTAATAAATATGTGACAATTATAAATATTTTAAATGCAAACGTTGAATCGATCTAAAGATAGATTTCATATTTGACATGGTTTATTGTCAATATTTGATTACTATACCAAGGATACCACTTACAAGTTGATATTTATACCCAAACACTAAATATCAATATTGTGTTCAATATTTTGTGATGCGGCCAAAAACTTGTAGAATTTTCTATAACGTAAGCGTACGATATCGTAACGAGTAATATAGTGGATATTTGAGTCCAAATTATCGTTCCCTCGAGAACTATATTTCAATACGTAATCCAATATTTCTAACTTATCTTTAATGAAAACAAATAAAGAATTGTGATTTGTTGTGATTTTTGATCTAACTATTTGAAAATAGCGAGATTCACTTAAAGATCGATTTAGAATTCAAATACAGAATAGATATTATGGCATAACAATTTCATAAATTGATCACCTTTAAGTCTTAATTCAAGATTCACAAATCTAATGTAGTGGTTGATCGAATTTTTCTATTGTATTGGGTTTATCCCTCTTGAGTTCTCATTGAGCTTATTTATCTAATTCAATTGCATATCTCTATGTAGATCAATCTTAGTTAAACGAAATACTAGTTCTAAAAACTCATATAACGATAGTAATAATTAACAAACGTATCTCCACACGCTATACTAAATTGCATGATTTTTCCATGCGGTTTAAATCTAAAACTCATCTCTCAATTCGTAAAAGATTCACAAAATCATTAAACTGTGGACCAAGAAATTCAAAGCATTAAATACATTAATAAAATCAACACAAACTTTTAAAAAAACTAGAATTTTGAATAAAAGAAATAGAGGATCTCAAATAGGTTACATTGTTTGTCCTAATATATGGTTTAACTACTCATAATATAAGAAGAAATAAAAAGATTTGTGTTGAATAAATCACCGAATTTTAAAGAAAGATGTAGAAAACGGGATGATTCTTGCGCATAAAGATCTTCTTTTACTTCCAATCAATGCCTTAGATCTTTGATTTTTTGATATTTTTCTCCTTTGATTTGCTCGCCTTAATCTCTAGTTGTGTTCTTTATATCTCAATGTGTGGAACTCTTCTCAAGAGCCTCCATTCTTGTATTTATATTGCCGTTAAAGTTTTCCTCAAAATTGGAGTTTTAAAAGGCAAAGGACTAAAATTTCGGACCATAGTTGACATTAGGTGACGCCTAGGGGCCATGTGCGCCGCGGCACCACGACATTATGCTTGATGCACCACCTTTCAAGAAATATTTGACATCGTACCTCCTTCAATATTTTTATTATGTGTTTCTCTCTCGATATCTCATTGAGGTGATTCAAATTGAATTGTAAAGATAACTCAAAGGGATACAATTTTACTGGAAATAGCTCTTTCCAATTCGAATGTTTCCAACTAAAAATCTGGAATATTCTTGTGCAGCTGAAAATTGATTTGTGAAAATATTTTGATCATATTTCACTCATTTTTTTACTTCTAATTGCATCCAAATTGACACATAGCATTCTTGAATCTTCATCGTGAGATTCAACATAACTTTAGAGTAATTACATTTTAGTCCCCAAACTTTGGACCTTCCCTTTTTCTTCTCCTTTTTCATTAATTAACACCATCTCACCAAATCTATAAAAAAAAAAAAAAAAAAACCCCTAATAAACACGTCAAAGCATTCAATACTCATAAGATCTAGCCATTAATCAAGTTAAAATAATATAAAACTCATGAACAAAACATACTCATCACCCACCATTATTTGAATTTATTGATTGCTCAATACAAATTCCCATGTGAACATATACTTTTGTCATATCTGCCAATATCAATTTTCATTCATGTGCTTAATGGAATTAATTTTAAGGAATGAAAATCTAAACCTTACATTAAGGATTTCGCTGATAAAAAGGGACTTGAATAAGTGGGATCATTCAAACTACATAAGTCTTATGATCATGAAACGTAATATTTATGTAAAGTTGTGTCAAATAAGGTAACCACTACCAAGGACTTTCTTAAACAAATTGAAAAAAACTTTGGTAAAATCGATAAGGCCGAAATTTGTACGCTTCTGACGAACTTGATTTCACTAAAGTATAAAGGTAGAGGAAACATTCGGGAGTACATCATGGAGATGTCTCATCTTGCTTCAAAACTAAGGGCATTAAAGCTTGAGCTGTCTGATGACTTGTTCGTGCCATTAGTTCTAGTTTAGCTCAAAAGAAATAGTTAAAGCCTGAAATATGATAAATCATCTGACTGTTACTTTTGTGAAAAATTGAAACAGATAAAGAAGGATGTACCAAATACCACGCATGGCATATAAAGAAATGTACGTTTCTCACCTTAGTTTGTTCTAAGGTTAATTTGTGCATATAAAGAAATGTATGTTTCCCACTTTGTTATGACACAAGCGATTAAGTTATATTTCTCTAAAGAGAAAAAATCTTGCATCAGAAAAAATTCTTGATCTTCTCGAATTTTTAGACATTAGTGTTTGTGTTAATTGCATTAAAGGAAAACAGACAAACATAAGGAGATTATGTGTCAATAAAACTTCAGCGTCTCAAAATTAATACATACAGATATATGTGGGCAATTACCTTCGACTTTGGATTGGTCTACAATCATTTATTACATTTATATACGATTTTTCTCGTTATGGTTACATGTATCTCATCCATGAAAAATCCCAATAACTAGACTTGTTAAAGACTTAAAATGCTGAGGTAGAAAATCACCTCAACAAAAGAATAAACTACTTCAAATCTAATCATGGTGGTGAATACTATGGCTGATAAGACAGATCAGGAGAACTACACCCATGGCCTTTCGCTAAATTCCTAGAGGAATATGAAGTCATCCCACGGTACACCATTCCAAAGTCCCCTACCATGAATGATGTTACTGAGAGACAAAACAGAACACTTCATGGCATGGTAAAGAGTATGATTAGTCATTTTACCTTACCAGAATATATCTATGAAAAAGCCCTAGAGATTGCAGCTAAAATTCTCAATAAATTTCAAGTAACTGTCAAAAACCCTTATAAGCTTTGGACAGGCAAGAAATATATTTTAAAGCACTTGCACAATTGGGATTGTCAAACTAAGGCAATGTTTTATAGGCCAAAATAAAAGAAAATTGGAGTCTAGAACCATCAGCTGCTATTTTATTGGATATTCTGAGAGTTTAAGAGGTTACAAATTTTAAGATTCCACTATTAGGTCAATTTTTGAAACGAGAAATGTCTTATTCTTTGAGGGTATGGAGTTTGCAGCGGGGGATAATATTTTAAGGTTAAGTATTTTATCTTTGAAGAAGAATATGTATATATCCCTTATATTGCATATTGACAATAATCAGGACTATTGACAAATTCTTACTATAGATTTTATTCATGAAATAATTTCGGATCAAGACAATATTGCAAATTTCCTATATACAATTAAGAGATTGTTCTAGAAAAACAAAATCAACAACCTCAAGAACAAATGAGATCCACTAGAGAAAGGAAGAATGCAATTTTGAATGGCTTTATAGTCTTTCTCCAAAAATATGAGGATAACATTGGATTTATTGAAGACGATTTGATCAATCAACTTTCATCAAGCCCTATAAAGGAATAATTTTTAAGAGCTGATGTCATGAATAAAGAAATAAAGTCCGTGAAAAATAATGACATTTGGAAACTCATCCCATTGCCTAAATGTGTGAAGCATTGGTTGTAAATTGATATTTAAAGTCGAGAGATTCAAAGGATAATGTAGAGAAATATAAGGCTCAACTTGTTATAAATGACTTTACTTAAAGGGAAGTTATTGACTTTAAAGATACTTTCTCTCCAATATCTACGAAAGACTCTATTAGAACTATTATGGCACCTGTAAGACATTTTGATCTTGAGCTACGTCAGATGATTTACAAATTAAAGAAATCTATCCGTGGGCTTAAGCAGGCTTCCAATCAATGGTAACACAATTTTCATCAAATAATTATCTCATTTGGTTTTGAGGTAAATTAAGTTGATGGTTTTGTATATCACAAGTTTAATGGGTAAGCATGTTTCTTTGGTATTGTATGACTTTGACGTACTACTTTCTTGCAATGATATAGGCTTATTGTATAAAACCAGGAGATTTTTCTCAAGAAATTTTAAAATGAAAGATGTTGATAACACCTTTTTTTATCAGGGATACAGATACATAGGAATCATTGTCGGGAAATTTTTATATTATCACAAAAGAGCTATATCACGAACTTTTATTTTTTTTTTTTTTTTTTTTTGG
>NC_036238.1:6639820-6654921 GCF_002742605.1 Olea europaea var. sylvestris | reverse complement strand
CCGATATTGGATTGACATGATTCCAATTTTATTCAGTATCTAACTTATTAGGCTATCCAATCCAATTAGTTTCGTATAAAAATACCAAGTAACGAAAGAGTTATGATTTTTTTAAAAATGAGGCAGAAACTGAAATTTTTGAAGAGAAATCAAAACTTTAAGTCCCTAACTTTTTTTTTTTTTTTTTTTTTTTTTTGAGATTTGGGATGCATGAATATAAACCACGTGATACCCCCTATTGTTAAGGAAGACAAATTTAGTTTCAATTAATGCCGTGAGGATAAACATAGAGAAAATAAAATACAAAAAATTTCTTGTACTTCAGCAGTTGGAAATTTGGAGGATGTATTCAATTGAGACTTTTGAAAACTCTGATGATTTTTTTTTAAAGTGATGACTTTTGTAGATGTCTTGGATCTTTTATAGATTTGTATGGAATTAGTGGAAGTTTTTCATAAACTTCTATAGACTTCCATTTTAAAACTTTTTTTGACTTTTGTAGAATTTTTGAAGACTTTCATTTGAAATAAAATTCACGTAGATCTAGTACAATTATGTCAAATTCTCACATGGGAGGTGTTGGTTCCCATAACTTCCCTTTTCCTTCCCCTAATTCTTCCCATATAATAAAAAAATTAAGGAATAAAAATTTAAGAACTTAATTAAATAAGTAATAATTAAAATTATATATATATGATAAATAATAAATTTAAAATTTAATATTATTAATTTAATATACTTTAAAAATAAATAAAAATCAATATATTTAAATTTAATTATAATTTTTTATAATTTAGTGAAAAAATATATATTTTCACGAAAAATGAATGAAAAAAGAAAAAAGTTACTAGAATCTAATTTTTAATTTTTTTCATAGAAAATAAAGATAAACAACAAGAAAGAGATAAAGATAAATGAAAATAAATATAATCATATCTCTAGTATTCGTAGAAGGAAAAAGGAAAGAAGGATTAAAAAAATATTTTTTTGTGAAAGTCTTCCTGAATCTCGTGATTAATGAGAGATAAATTTTAAAATTTTATATGAGTACTTTCTATTTAAAAGTTAATACTCTAACGACTTTTGCAAAAGTCTCTAGAGGTCAATAAAATTTGAATACACAAAGACTTTTAAAAAAGTTTTAATTGAATATACCGTAACTTTTAAAAACTTTTTAAAAGTTTATAAATTCTTAATTGAATACACCGTGACTTTTAGAGATTTCTTAAAAGTCTCAATTGAATATATCAATACTTTTAGAAAATCTAAAAAAGTCTACATTGAATACTCCTGAACCTTTAAAATCTCCAAAAGCCATTAAAAGTTTCAATTGCATATATCCCCTTAATGTATGCTTAGGTTTGCACGCGTCCAGACATAGTATTCTTTGTTGAAATGCTGGGCACGTATTTAAGTAACTTTGAGATTGATATTTGGAAAGTAGCCAAGTTGGATATTGAGAATCTATAAAGAGTTAGTGTGTGTTTGGTTTACATTTTCGTTTTTTGTTTTCATTTTTGAAAACAAAAAATGTTTTCTGTTTTGAAGGACTATTTTCAAATTACAGAAAACGTATTTGGTTTGTCATTTTGAAAAATGATTTCTCAAAACAGAAAACTAGAAAATGCATTTGGTTTAAAAATTTTAAAAATTGTTTTATGACATTTATTCAATTAAAATGATTATTTAGCAAAACATAATAATTTTATTTTAATATATTACCGGATAATATATATTTTATACTTGGTGAATTTACTATTTTTTCTTGCTACAAAAATAAAATAATAAATAATAAATGTTTAAAATTTGTTTTATGACATTTATTCAATTAAATTGATTATTTAATAAAACACAATAATTTTATGCTAATATATTACCAGATAATATATATTTTAACTTGGTGAATTTATTATTTTTTCTTGCTACAAAAATAAAATAATAAATGTTTAGAAACTATTTTATGACATTTATTCAATTAATTTGATTATTTAATGAAACACAATAATTTTATGCTAATATATTACCAGATAATATATATTTTAAATTTAGTGAATTTACTATTTTTTCTTACTACAAAAATAAAATAATAAATACTTAGAAATTGTTTTATGACATTTATTCAATTAATTTGATTGTTTAGTAAAATATAATAATTTTATGCTAATATATTACCAGATAATATATTATTTTAAATTTGTGAATTTACTATTTTTTCTTACTATAAAATTAAAATAATAAATAATAAATGTTTAGAAATTGTTTTATAACATTTATTCAATTAATTTGATTATTTAGTAAAATATATTAGTTTTTTGCTAATATATTACCAGATAATATATATTTTATGCTTGGTGAATTTACTATTTTAAAAGTACAGCTGAGCATTCCTAAAAAAAGGCGTGTTTTGATCATTTTCCGCATTTTGAGTTTTTAACTGAAAACACTCAAAATGAAAAAAACTCAAAATGAAAAAAAAAATCATTTTGAGTTTTCAATTATAAACTTTTCCTTATTTTCAGAAATGCATTTTCAAAAAACGAGTGACCAAACTCATTTTGGCTGTTTTCAAAAACTCAAAATAGAAAACGGTTGGAAAACGGTAAACCAAACGCTCCCTTAAGGATTACATGATCACATACAGAAAATTAGACCAAATAGAGAGTATTGGATATTTTAATTCTGATCATGGAATGTGATTGCGGGATTTTGTCACTAAGCTGCATATTTTGGATGGAATTAAAATACCACTTAAGTTATTTAGCGACAATAGCAATCTTGTATTTCAACTTAAACTCGATAATGTCAAAGCTTATAAACATTAAGTTTATGGTTGTTAAGGAAAGAGTTTAGAGTGGTCAAGCTTCTATATGACACA
The DNA here is from genome assembly GCF_002742605.1 of Olea europaea var. sylvestris. Classification (NCBI taxonomy): domain Eukaryota; kingdom Viridiplantae; phylum Streptophyta; class Magnoliopsida; order Lamiales; family Oleaceae; genus Olea; species Olea europaea. The sequence continues at coordinate 6,652,046 of NC_036238.1, read as the reverse complement.
TTAGGACAAACTCCATAATTGCGAATCCGTTTGCTAATATTGCGCCAAGATCTTTTATGAGCATACTGTTTATAATAGTTGTTGCATCTTTTGATGATAAGGCAGTTTAGTGGGAGTTTGTATTGGATGTTGTCTGTTTTTTACACATTATTTTATCCATGGATATTCAAGTTATAAAGTATTTAATTCAATTTGACAATGATTAAATTTTTTATTTGATATCTTTAAAGAATAAGGTAGGAACGGTTGAAAATAAATGTGCTGTGTCATATTGTATGTAATTTTTATGCTACACATGCATATTTGATCTATGTTATTTGATTGTATTGATATACATGATTATTGATGTGTTTAATTATGATACTTGTAACAAAAATCACTTTGATCATATATTGACATAATCAATGGACAAGATTGTTCAAGAATGCTTTTGGTTATGATAGCAAAAGTTTTGAAGTCATACAGTTATTCACATTTATAAGGTAATATATGTGGGCCAAGTGCGAGATTGTTGATTTTGTCATGTTGGCCTGCATATGTAATTAATTGTATATTAAAGGCTATCTTGAGGTTAAGCTTAATTAAAGTAATCTAATAAAGAATTTAAGTTATTATATTTTGGGCATCTAAATATAATATGGTCCTGAATATGTGTAGAGATCGGATCAATTAGGGTTGCATTTCATAATTGGCAAAATATATTTAAAAACTATATATATGGTTATGATCTCCAATTCATAATTGATTCTCATTCTAATATCATCTGATCAACAAAAGAATAATAAGAGAAAATCTATTGAATGGGAAGATTTAAAACTCACAATCAAGATCAATATTCAATATTATAGATTAAAAAGCCAAACTAAAGGAGATTGCAGTTGATCTTCAAGATTCAAGATCCGAAATCAGTATTTAGTAATAAATAATAATTGCCAATGAATTAAGGTAAATTCTGTACTATGTCCTTCGAATAATTTTTGAATGAAAATCATTATTAGATAAGAGACGTTAATTAATAAAATGTTGAAAAAATATGCATCGAAAAGTTAAGAATATAACTTTTAAACAATTTTATAGACTTTTTTAAGTGATGAATTTCGTTGTGTGGAATTAATGGAAGTCTTTTGTAGACTTTTATTTTAAAATTTTTAGACTTTCGAAAACTTTCATTTAAAATTGAATCCACATGAATCTAGTGCAATAATGTGAATTTTCACATAAGAGATGGTGGTTTCCACAATTCCCTTTCCCTTTCCTTGTAATAAAAAAAAACAAAAATTAAAAACAAAAAGTAAAGTCACATTAAACCCTTGTTTGAGCTCCATTGTTTTCATAAAAATGCATTTTTAAATGGTGTATTGATGAAAAATGTAAGGTTAAAAAATAAGAAAAAGTTTTGAATTGACGCGTAATATTATTTTATTGAAAAATGTGTTGTTGAAATGATGTCAAATCACTGAAAAAATATATTTTTTTCAAAGAATGAGACTCAAATAGAGCCTAAATAAATAAATAATAATAAATATGACGCATCTTTTAAAGAGTAAACAAGAAATAAATATATTGAAATTTAATTATAAAATAATATTTTTATATGATATTTTATAATTTAATTCCAAAATATATATTTTTCATAAAAATGGATAAAAATGAAAAAAAAAATAAGAATCTTTAATTACAATTTAATTTCTTTTTATAGAAAATGAAGATAAACAATAAATAAAGATATAGAAAAAATAAAAACAAATATGATTAGGGATGACAACGAGTCGAGCCAAGCCGGCTCGGGCTTGACTCGAGCTTTTTGAAGACGGGCTTTTTTTGGCCCGAGCCGAGCCGAGCAAAAGCTCGGCCAAAAAATCAAGACTCGACCCGAGCTTTCGGCTCGAGCCTTATTGAGCCAAAATGGGCCGAGCCGAGCCGGCTCTTTTTTTTCCACATTTTTTTTTCCTTCCCTTAAAAGAAAATTGATAGCTGCCTTTATTTAAAGCCAGCTACCAATTGCCTTTATTTGAGACAGCTGGCTGCTTTTTAACAATTTTTTTTTTTGCGAGCCAGCTCGAGCTTTTTGGGCCGAGCCGGTTCGCGAGCCAAAATTCGAGGCTCGGGCTCGGCTCAGGCAAAATATCCGAGCTTTTTTCCTGGCCCAAGCAAAAGCTCGGCAAAAAAAATTAGGCTCGACCCGAGTTTTCGGCTCGAGCCTTATTGAGCCAAAATGGGCCGAGCCGAGCCGGCTCTTTTTTTTCCACATTTTTTTTTCCTTCCCTTAAAAGAAAATTGATAGCTGCCTTTATTTAAAGCCAGCTACCAATTGCCTTTATTTGAGACAGCTGGCTGCTTTTTAACAATTTTTTTTTTTTGCGAGCCAGCTCGAGCTTTTTGCGGGTCGAGCCACAGGTGGTACAAGCTCTCGAGCCTCTTTGTCATCCCTAAATATGATCGATAGAAAAAAATAATTTTAATTATAACTCTAATATCCTTATAAGAGAAAATAAAAGAGAAATATTGGAAAAAAAATTATTTTAATATTTTTTGTGAAAATATCCCAAAATATATATATATATATATATATATATATATATATATATATAATAATAATAATAATAATAATAATAATAATAATAATAATAATTAAATTGCTGATAATTTGAATACCCAAGACTTCTAAAAAGTTTTAATTCAACAAATTCTAACTTCTTCTTTTTTTTTTTTTTTTAAATCTATAAAAGTCTCGATTGAATACATCAATATCTTTAATGAATTTCAAAAAATCTAAATTGAATATCCTAAACTTTTTATCTCAAAAATCTCAATTAATACATTCCCTACAGGCTTTCTTTGGAGTTTTAGGTACTGGTTACATACTCAGATTTAACTATACATTCACACAATAAAATATTTTGCACACAAATGCAAAAATTTTCTTACTTTTTAATCATACATTCTCTTAAAATTATTATTCAAAATATTAATTTCCTCAAATAATGATTGTCAAACTAAGGGCTTAATTAAAATTTAAGTTAGTACTTTTGCTTATAAGTAAAGTTTATAATTATAGGTTAATTTTGAACTTCTAAATAATTTTCAAGTGATTTTTACTTTTATAAAGTGAATTTTTATTTTATTAGTAATATTTTTATTTTATAAGCATTTTTTTATAAAAGTGATTTTTTATCTTACAAGTAATCTTTACTTATAAGTATTTTTTTTATTATAACATAATTTTTTCTTATAAATAATTTTTTTAGTTAATATACATTTTTCTACAAATTAATTTTGAACAAAATATGTTGGTTTGAAATAATTATCTTCTAGAGTAAAATTCGAAGAGAATATGAGAAATGTTCAAAACCCACCGATTTGATGAACCATCCAAAATCAAAGCCCAAAAAAATTAGCAAGTACAAATTTTCTGAACCCCTCATAAATGGTGTCATTCAAAATTAATAAGAAAAAACTCCCAAACGGCCCTAGTATCATAATAAATGAAGATTGTACAATAGCGCAATTAATAAAAAAAAATTGCAATTTAACACCAATTTTAGGTAGCTATACTTTATACGTTCAATTAAATAAATCATTTAATTTTGCATTTAAAGGATTCTATCATTTAATGTTATGTAATTGTCATCCATACTGATATTTATCCCTTGTTTGAGCTATATTCTTTCGAAAGAAATACATTCTTAAACAATATTCTGATTTGATATCATTTTAGTTACATATTTTTTAATAAAATAATAATATATATAAATTTAATTTTTTTATTTTTTAATCACATATTTTTCGTCAATACACCAATCAAAAATAATTTATTTCCCTGGGCTCAAACAAGGCTTAACATTAAGAGTGAGGAATAGTCATTAATAAATTGTGGTGCAAAACAGTCACCAAAGTCAAAAAGTAAACTTTCGAAAAGACCAATATACCCCTTATTTTTCGTTAAATTAGAAGTAAAATAAACATAAAAAAGCAAGGAAAGGCTATTTTAGTAAAAATAACCAAAAATCATGTCCTGCTTCTTAGTCCCGTTCACACTATGTAGCTTTATCGTCCCTCGTACTCCCAGCATATACATACACATATATATACATATATATCCTCTCTCTCTGTCTCTATATATATTACTCTCAAGTCTCACAGTTCTATATTTGCATGTAAAGATCGAATAGTAATCAAACTCAAAATGGGGTTGTGTTTGTCACGCGATAATAAATCAACTGCGAAGAAGAGGCCGCCGTCAAAACGGATTACGAACCACTCGGAGGCAGCGGCTGTTGGCCGAGGAGGTGGAGGCGGGAGCATGAGGATTCGATCTTCGAGGAAAGAGGGGAACCTAATTAACGAGCAAGCGTTGGCGGCGGCGATACTTTTTCAGCAGCAGTTGCAAAATGGTGGCGCTGCTCCATTTGATCGGTCGGCTTCCTTGAGGTATCCGAGTGGGAACTCTAAGCGGAATCAGGCGTTGAATCGGAGCTCAAGCTCTCGGACTCGGTCCCTCACCGATCCTCTGCTTCAACCTCATCAACTCATCAATCAGGTGAATCTAGTCATCTGGATTGCTTTCCTTTTTTGTTTTTATTTATTACTCTTTTTTTCCGATTAATTTTATAGCTTTGGAATGCTTAATTGTAGTTTGTTCTAGTAGATTTGTGATGGTTTTGTATTGTGAATTGTTTATATGTGAAAAATTGATATGCTAAGCTGAGTTGGTAAAGTTTCCAATTAAGAAAACAAAACGAGTAAATTCGAGAAATCGTGATTTGACTCTACGATGATTGGTCCTTATACATTATTCATGTCAGCTGTAAAGTTGTAAAGTTGAAAGCTTTATTGGAGTTTGTGTTCAGATATTAGGCTGGTGGAGAAAGTGACGACTGGCTGTCAATATTGTTTATGCACTCTTTACCATTGATTTTTACCTATTGGTGTAATTTTCCTTTTTTACCAATTTGAATAGTTACCGTCTCGCTCTGCATTTTTATATGATTCTGACTCTAAAGTTTGAATAAGCAAAGAGTAAATATGATTTTTACTCTTGAGTATTTTCATATTTACACATTTTTATTCTTTTTCCCCCTTAAGAAGCAAGTTTTTATCACCCTTCCAACTAACAGAGCATCCGAAGTTATGCTCTATGAGTTCAAATTGATTACATCCTTTGTTTATGAAAGCAAACAACATCCTTTCCAGCTTGGGACTATCAAATATTAATTATCTATTAAACCATTCAAGCTAGAAAAGTTTTGTTGTCATGGTCTTCTGTCAGCGAAAACTCACTTAGTAATTCCTGAACATTTGTCACAACAGACGAATAATCCTCACAACGTAGACTGTTCAGACCATTAAGGTGTCATAGACAAAAGAGGCTTCAATCCCTTTCTTATCTAAGGGCCCGTTAGGCAGTGATTATGAGAATTGATTTTTTGACTGTTAGGGGGAAAAGTGGGGGCCACCTGTGACTGAAGAAGTCAAAAATGACAGTTAAAATAGTAAAATAACGGTCAAAAAATTATTTTTTTGAGGTGAAAAAGCACTACCCAACGGGGGGCTTGATCTGAATTGTTAAATGGCTAATGTTTTACCGCAGTTGGTTGGAATGGGTAGTGTTGTCCCTATTTTGACTGTTTTGCCATTATGCGTGGTGGCGAGAAACCATTTTTCATTTGGTAATTTAAGATGATTTCCACTGATATTACCTGATATTTTCATGTTCAAAATGATTCTAAGTTTATTACTTTTTCTGTTTTCTGTTTTCTGGTCTCTCGCTTAGATGGGATTCCAAGTCTTTCTAATCTTCTCTTACTTTATCTTCAGCATGGTGCCGTGAGAGCTAAATATGATATTGTCTTGCTGAATTTCGTGAATTTGATTCTAGAAATTTATTTGCTTCTGTTACTCTCTGCATCATCCTTATAACAAAACTTTCTAATTTGACAGGATATCAAGCTTGATAATATGGAGACCAACCATTTTGTCCTTGTCCATGGTGGTGGTTTTGGTGCCTGGTGCTGGTATAAAACTATTGCTCTGTTAGAAGAAGGTGGATATAAAGTTACTGTAATAGAGTTGACTGGTTCTGGGATTCATTCATTTGACACAAATAGCATTACAAGTCTTTCCCAGTATGTGAAGCCACTTATTGATTTCTTTGAAAAGCTTGCTGATGGGGAGAAGGTTATATACTTAGACCATTTCTTTAGTTTGTTTCCATCTACATTGATATTTCAGATTTCCTTTTTTCTGTGGTTGGAGGGGCGGACAGGACACAATTAGAAAAGTTGTAGGGGGACTAATATTGTACACGGGGAAATAGATTGCTTGTGTTCGCTTTTCATTAAGATGCTAAACAACTCTGAAATAGATCAACAAATTGCTATTTTTTTAATTAACTTCTGTGGCTAAACTATATTAAAGGGACGAACACTTCCGTGAAGGATATTTGTCAACGTTTTTCCACTTTGCCATTCTGAAGGTAGGTGAAGTGCTAAAGCTCTACATATTTTCTTACAGTTAGTTATTTTCTCTAAAGGCCTTGTTCTTGCTATTTTTTATCTTTATATATGCTATTTGAGACTTCCTCTCTGTAGCTGCAAACCTTGGTTTGGACTTTTGAGGATTTGTGAAATATTGCATTGTCATCAAGGCTGCAGAAAGTCTCATGTGTAGGAGCTTGAATTTAATGCCACAAACAATTGGCTTATAAGTATTTCTGGGTGCTCAAAACAGACCTTGAACTGACTTCATTAACATAACCATATAATTTATGTGTCTAGATAATTGTATATTCATTTTCACTACAAAGAATTTCTCTATGCAGTTACATGCATATTGAGTTTTACAGGAAGTATAATTTGTTCTCAATTATCTCCTCCATACATGCAGGTGATTTTAGTAGGACATGATTTTGGTGGGGCATGTATATCATATGGAATGGAGTTGTTTCCATCTAAAGTTTCCAAAGCTGTTTTTATTGCTGCTGCTATGTTGACTAGTGGGCAAAGCACCCTTGAGATGTTCTCTGAAAAGGTTCGTTTCTCTTCTGGTACATCTTTTGTCTGTTCAGAGTTTGTGATTTATTTTACTGCATTGAACATTGACTTTCTACTGTTGATTTAATTTAAGTAATATATGATGACTTTGCAGGTGGATTCAAATGATTTAATGAGACAGGCTCAGATATTTCATTATGCTAATGGGAACAATCAGCCTCCAACTGCTATTGACTTTGACAAATCTCTCTTAAAGGAATTATTGTTCAACCAAAGTCCTGCCAAGGTATGGTCTGCTGAAAGTAAATTGGTTTCACTTTGATATATAAGCACCCATCAAGCATCACTGTATGTATTTTCCGAATACAAAATGGAAGGCTGAATACATGACACTGCAAATGTAGATGCTGGAAAAGTTTGTGATTATGATTCAGTGATGATGTACCTCCGATGTTGTCAACCAAGATTCTAGATGTTATATAGTAAATCTCATCATCACATCGCACGACATATATGCTTTTAGCCATAACAAAAGGAACAAAATCACTTATTGTGAAATGCATCTCATTGTTAGAAGTCATTGTGTGCATGCTTTAGAGTTCATTGTATAACAAACATTATGTATGGATGTGTCCATTCCTCATGCCATGTCAGCCATATAATAAATTTCATGCCATACGGAAATCTCATGATCATGAAAATAATAATCGTAAATTACTTGGTCATACTATGTAATTGCATTATAGTTCAAAATGCTGAAATTTTATCCAACAACATTAGGCCCTTTTAGTCTTAGTTACCTCCCTCTTCTAAACTGGAGCGTCTTTAAGTCCACACAAAGTATGTCTCCAAACCACCTAAATGTCATAGATTGCCAACTCATCATCTTCTTGTTGAATATATTTATATATTCCTCGGTGGCTCAAAACAAGCTTTCACTAAATGTTAGATACCTCAATAGCCTCATGTTTTACAGTTGATCTTAGAAACCTGAGAATACTTGTTTAGATCTGAACTTTAGCAAAACGGAATTGTTGAGCTGAAGGCAAGACTACAGCCAGATGATGCAAACCAAGTGAAAGGAATTACGTGTTATTTTCCTCCTCTGGAGGTTCATTATAAAATGCATACATAAAAACCCACGTGGTATAATAAAAGATACTGTGAAAATGTCCGGTTTAGAGGACCTCAATTTCGTTATTAAGTGTCGTAAATTTTTTCCATTTCTGATGGGGGGTGGGGGGGGGGGGGGGGGGGGGGGGGGGAAGAAAGTGGAATTATTATTAAAAAGTAAAAAGACTTTTACAGTAGTAGGTTTCTGAATTGAAAGTTATACTTCTTTGGAAACCATGTTCCCCATCCCCTCCCCCACCCCACCCAAACAAAAAAAAAATGTTAATTTAAACTTACTTTTAAGCTGGACAGATGTTAGGCTAAGCATAAAAGTTACTTTTAAGTACTTTTACATTCTTTCTGTAGCGAAACATGCTGAAGCGTATATTCAGCATACTTTGGGGCAAATTTGCTTCTCATTGTAACCTTGCTATCTTGTATGGTTTAATAATTTAATGTTATTTATGTAGTTTCATGCTTGAGACTAATACCACATGAAGTTCGAAGGATATAACTAACATGCACTGCATAATTTCCTTATTAGAATCTCCAAATTATATGACTAAGAAAAAAACGTTAGGGGCTTGTTTGGGAGGAATTTTGATAATTGATTTTTTGATCGTTAGAGATAAAATGGGTCCTACCTGTGAGAGAGAAGAATTCAAAAATGATGGCTGAAATAGTGAACTGTTAAAAAATTGATAATAATTGACTTTTAAGTCGTACCAAACAAGCTCTACATTAGAAAAATTATTTAATTATATGCATAATTGATAATTCCATTCTTAGAATCTCCTAATTATACGAACATGGTAAAAAACACTAGATCTTCAAGATTATTTTAGCCGCCGAATGTATGATTTCATTATTCTGCCAAATGTATAATATTTTTAATATAAAAAAAAAAAAATCATCTTCCCCAATCAAGCTTTTACCATCCCGTCAATGGCTAATGGAGCTGTGATTATCGTTGCATGTGTACATTTTTAACTTTTCTTGCCTTAAGGTAAATAATATACATGTTTTATCATTGTTCATATAGGCTTTTGCAAGTGTTTGAGCCATCACGATGTAAGTATGGTTATCTTAATATCGAAACGACAGTTGAGTTGTCATGATCGTTAAACTTTTTTCACTTTTCACACCTCAAAACAACATCACTGAGGCTAAAATACCATTTTTAATGAAAACCCATTAATTTGGTTTGATGGAAAATAATGGTCATTGCGTGCTTTTAGTAGAATAATAACATATATACCATGAACAATGGCCAATGAATGAATCAAAATCTCTTCCTTGTTTTCCAACATTGTAGGTGTGGGTTTCACTTTCCTCTCATTGGAACTACATTACTAATGCAAAATAATATTTCTAGCTGTTTGTAGTTCTTGTACTCTTACGTCGTCATATCGACAATGTTATTATCATTGTATCGAAATGAGTATGAAGTCATTATTATCGTAGCATATATATTTTGGACATTTTATATGTTGAAACAAGATCAGTGTTCTAAAAGGCGTAATGTGTAAAGGTTAAGCTATGGGTTAAGTGAGTTTAGGTGAAACTTCACCTAAGCATAAAAAAAGGTAAAAATGTGCTCTTATTTTAATTTTTAATCAATAAAAAAATCATTTAATGATTAAAAATAATACCTACCAAATATCTAAAACAAATTTATAAGAATTTTATACATTTTTTCAAAGTTTCCAATAAAAAGATAAGTTTTATATATAAATATTAAATAGTAAATAAATTGGAATTTTTGGGAGTTTTTCTTTATCTAAGGCTTCAAGCATTTGTAAGATAATAAAGCATAATCATGTCGTGTAGTACCCGTTGACTGCTTTGTTTTCATCGCTCCTAGACGTGCCTTTTAGAACACCGAACAAGATTAATAATACAAATTCCTAGTCTAGACGTGCCTTTTAAAACACTGAACAAAATTAATACGGCAAACACCAAGCTTAGGCGTGCCTTTTAGGACATCGAACAAGATTAATAGGCAGAATAGCACTTGCAGGGGTGTGCAACTCTCATATGCGCTTGGCTAGCATTTTGATGCCGTTTCCCATAAGTAATGTTATTGTTTTACTAAAAAAGACAAGGGAGTCATTTTTATCACATACACATTTTGGCATTTTGCACTTTTCCCCGCATTGAAACAACATTATTAAGGTAGAATAAAATTTGCATTCGTATTCCCTTGCTCGTACGCTTGTGTGAATGTTTTTGAACTATAATAGCATGAGTCTCCTTGGTGTAGTATCAAAACGGTAGTGGAGTTATGATCGTTACATGCACATTCGTAAAAATAACAAATTTTAAAGGAAATCTACAATGAAAATTCAATATTTGGCATTATCTGGTTCAGTAGAATGAACAACATAGGCACCATTATCATTATATGACTCGAGACTGTTTGTTTGTCGTTCACCATTGTAAGAGTGCGACCACCTATTTCGTAACTCATTCAAACTACTTTCAACATTTTCAGGCATTTTCATTGCTCATATAGGCTTGTATGAGATTTTTGACGTCATAATGACACGAGTGTCGTTATTGTTGTTTTAAAACGATAATGAAATCATTGTGAAGCATGTGCATTGCTCACGTGTGATGATACAAGAGTTTTGAGGTATAACATCGCGAGTGTCGTTACTTTAGTATTGAAACACAAATCTCTCTTAAAGGAATTATTGTTCAACCAAAGTCCTGCCAAGGTATGGTCTGCTGAAAGTAAATTGGTTTCACTTTGATATATAAGCACCCATCAAGCATCACTGTATGTATTTTCCGAATACAAAATGGAAGGCTGAATACATGACACTGCAAATGTATCTGGAAAAGTTTGTGATTATGATTCAGTGATGATGTACCTCCGATGTTGTCAACCAAGATTCTAGATGTTATATAGTAAATCTCATCATCACATCGCACGACATATATGCTTTTAGCCATAACAAAAGGAACAAAATCACTTATTGTGAAATGCATCTCATTGTTAGAAGTCATTGCGTGCATGCTTTAGAGTTCATTGTATAACAAACATTATGTATGGATGTGTCCATTCCTCATGCCATGTCAGCCATATAATAAATTTCATGCCATACGGAAATCTCATGATCATGAAAATAATATTCCTAAATTACTTGGTCATACTATGTATTTGCTTTATAGTTCAAAATGCTGAAATCTTTTCCAACAATATTAGGCCCTTTTAGTTTTAGTTAACTCCCTCTTCTAAACTGGAGCGTCTTTAAGTCCACACAAAGTATGTCTCCAAACCACCTAAATGTCATAGATTGCCAACTCATCATCTTCTTGTTGAATATTTTCATATATTCCTCAGTGGCTCAAAACAAGCTTTCACTAGATGTTAGATACCTCAATAGCCTCATGTTTTACAGTTGATCTTGGAAACCTGAGAATACTGGTTTAGATCTGAACTTTAGCAAGACGGAATTGTTGAGCTGAAGGCAAGACTACAGCCAGATGATGCAAACAAAGTGAAAGGAATTACGTGTTATTTTCCTCCTCTGGAGGTTCATTATAAAATGCATACATAAAAACCCACGTGGTATAATAAAAGATACTGTGAAAATGTCCGGTTTAGAGGACCTCAATTTCGTTATTAAGTGTCGTAAATTTTTTCCATTTCTGATGCATTGGACTATTTACTCCTTTCTAATTCTTTATTCTTTACATTTTGCAGGATGTTGCATTAGCTTCAGTATCGATGAGGCCAATCCCTTTTTCACCAGTTTTGGAGAAGCTCGTTCTTTCTGAGATGAAATATGGCTTCGTGAGACGTTTTTATATTGAAACTCCAGAAGACAACGCTATACCTATTGCTGTGCAGGAAAGTATGATAAACAAAAGTCCCCCAGAGAGAGTATTCCATCTTAAAGGTGCTGATCACTCCCCTTTTTTCTCAAAACCTCAAGCATTGAATAAACTTCTGGTGGAAATCTCAAAGATCCCATGAATTTAGTTTTCTTCAAGTAATCATTTCCCTAAGTTCTACTTCCCTATAGAGTTTTACCGATACGATTCAAGCATCAATATATACCTCCATCCCTTTTATGGAAGTTTCCAAAATAAGGAGGAACTGCTACTTTTTA
>NC_036238.1:6581991-6639008 GCF_002742605.1 Olea europaea var. sylvestris | reverse complement strand
GAATGTATGATTTCATTATTCTGCCAAATGTATAATATTTTTAATATAAAAAAAAAAAAATCATCTTCCCCAATCAAGCTTTTACCATCCCGTCAATGGCTAATGGAGCTGTGATTATCGTTGCATGTGTACATTTTTAACTTTTCTTGCCTTAAGGTAAATAATATACATGTTTTATCATTGTTCATATAGGCTTTTGCAAGTGTTTGAGCCATCACGATGTAAGTATGGTTATCTTAATATCGAAACGACAGTTGAGTTGTCATGATCGTTAAACTTTTTTCACTTTTCACACCTCAAAACAACATCACTGAGGCTAAAATACCATTTTTAATGAAAACCCATTAATTTGGTTTGATGGAAAATAATGGTCATTGCGTGCTTTTAGTAGAATAATAACATATATACCATGAACAATGGCCAATGAATGAATCAAAATCTCTTCCTTGTTTTCCAACATTGTAGGTGTGGGTTTCACTTTCCTCTCATTGGAACTACATTACTAATGCAAAATAATATTTCTAGCTGTTTGTAGTTCTTGTACTCTTACGTCGTCATATCGACAATGTTATTATCATTGTATCGAAATGAGTATGAAGTCATTATTATCGTAGCATATATATTTTGGACATTTTATATGTTGAAACAAGATCAGTGTTCTAAAAGGCGTAATGTGTAAAGGTTAAGCTATGGGTTAAGTGAGTTTAGGTGAAACTTCACCTAAGCATAAAAAAAGGTAAAAATGTGCTCTTATTTTAATTTTTAATCAATAAAAAAATCATTTAATGATTAAAAATAATACCTACCAAATATCTAAAACAAATTTATAAGAATTTTATACATTTTTTCAAAGTTTCCAATAAAAAGATAAGTTTTATATATAAATATTAAATAGTAAATAAATTGGAATTTTTGGGAGTTTTTCTTTATCTAAGGCTTCAAGCATTTGTAAGATAATAAAGCATAATCATGTCGTGTAGTACCCGTTGACTGCTTTGTTTTCATCGCTCCTAGACGTGCCTTTTAGAACACCGAACAAGATTAATAATACAAATTCCTAGTCTAGACGTGCCTTTTAAAACACTGAACAAAATTAATACGGCAAACACCAAGCTTAGGCGTGCCTTTTAGGACATCGAACAAGATTAATAGGCAGAATAGCACTTGCAGGGGTGTGCAACTCTCATATGCGCTTGGCTAGCATTTTGATGCCGTTTCCCATAAGTAATGTTATTGTTTTACTAAAAAAGACAAGGGAGTCATTTTTATCACATACACATTTTGGCATTTTGCACTTTTCCCCGCATTGAAACAACATTATTAAGGTAGAATAAAATTTGCATTCGTATTCCCTTGCTCGTACGCTTGTGTGAATGTTTTTGAACTATAATAGCATGAGTCTCCTTGGTGTAGTATCAAAACGGTAGTGGAGTTATGATCGTTACATGCACATTCGTAAAAATAACAAATTTTAAAGGAAATCTACAATGAAAATTCAATATTTGGCATTATCTGGTTCAGTAGAATGAACAACATAGGCACCATTATCATTATATGACTCGAGACTGTTTGTTTGTCGTTCACCATTGTAAGAGTGCGACCACCTATTTCGTAACTCATTCAAACTACTTTCAACATTTTCAGGCATTTTCATTGCTCATATAGGCTTGTATGAGATTTTTGACGTCATAATGACACGAGTGTCGTTATTGTTGTTTTAAAACGATAATGAAATCATTGTGAAGCATGTGCATTGCTCACGTGTGATGATACAAGAGTTTTGAGGTATAACATCGCGAGTGTCGTTACTTTAGTATTGAAACAACAATAGTGTCCTTGTGATCATTGCTCCACGTTTTGCACCATTTACTTATTGAGACAACATTACTTGGTAAAAGTAACATTATAATGGAGATTCATTAAATTTTTATGCTGTAAAATTTTCAGTCAACATTATATATCAATGCACTAGAAAGGAGAATATATCGATTGGATCCTTTAACTTTAGGAATAATGTCATTCCCTTCAATTAGCTTGTGTTGCATAGCTCAGTTATTTGTTCCCCCGTATCGATATTGCTCCTGTACAATTTAGTTCAATTCCATTAAAAAATAAGTACTTATGCAAAATTTTAGAAGACTTGACTTGATAGAACATTAGACGATTCTACTAAAAGTGATAAAAATTACAGTTAATGGTTATTCAGGACAGTAACTATCGTTCACGGAATTATTTTCCAGTAGGACATGTTTTCGATTTTGGGCATTTTTCGTACAAATTTTTGTTGATATACATGTTTCAACTTCAACAAGCAATCTTGAATAGTATTCCCCAAACATATTCACTACAAGGTTTGTAAACTACCTTACAACGCGCGTATCAGAATATGGAGCATCATAGCAACTAACTCGGCACAAAACATGTCTACAACATACAATGATCAAAATTTTCGGAAAATTGCAAACAATTTGAAGAATCATCATAATCAATTTATGAACTGATAAAAAATCTAAAAACAAAAAGAGCCAACCAATTTCACAACAAAAGGCAAAAAGACTTGTGATTTTATTTTTTGATCGGTAAATAAATATATATAGATAGAGTGCAACTACTCCCAGCATGCCCGGACTTACAAAACAAACATTACGAAGATCTAATGATCCAAAGTAAGAGATTCAAAATGAATCCAAACATGGGTACACCTTCGATTTGTTGTTACGTTTCTTTCTATTAAAAACCTCAAGTGAGTGGAACTTGTAGCTCATCTTCCTGCTGCATACCCTTGGTTCCATCCTTATCGAAGCTAATAACGCTTGGACCAGTTGGCTACTCCACATGCGTACCCGTTTTCTGGTTTTGTATAGCAACAGCAAACTTCTTAGGGACGTTAACTGTAACACCCTAAGTTTAAAAAATTCTAATTTCATGAGTGTTAACAAAGTTTTCATTCAAGAAATATATACAGCAGGGTAGATAAAGTTGAATAACATCAATTTAACTTAATTGACCTTGTAAATTGCGGAATTTATAAATCATAAACAATTGCATTAGCAATTACATAGTCCAAAACGATTTATTTCTAATAATTTGATTAACTTTCAAAAGGGTTCAAATAATCTTATTAGACTAGAAATAAGATAGTCAATTTGGGCAATACTGTATCCATCTCGCCTCTGGTGGTCAGCTCGTATCATCTAGCTCTCATCATTTGAAAAATGGAGAGAGATGACGAGGAATGAGCTAACGTCCGGTAAGCCAACCCCCGTACATATGATGCATGCTTATGATGAGCATATGCATTTTTTAAAATAAGTGATCCATCTCGCCTCTGGTGGTCAGCTCGTATCATCTAGCTCTCATCATTTGAAAAATGGAGAGAGATGACGAGGAATGAGCTAACGTCCGGTAAGCCAACACCGTACATATGATGCATGCTTATGATGAGCATATGCATTTCTTAAAATAAGTGACATTTCTATTTTGGATCCCCTCTTCTTTCATTTATTTAAAAACATTAACATTGTGAGCTCAATTTGGTGCATCACCTAGTCAGTTAGAATGCAATGAACAATTACTATTTGGAACCTGATTCATTTTATCGGTTGTACCGTAGAGTAGCTAACATTAACATTAAACATTGATCGGGTGCGCCGATCTCCCACTCCTTACTTGCCACTCACATCTTTCATGGCATGGACATACACCTCGTAACAAAACATTCGGAATAAATATCTTTAAAAGCATTCTTCATTGAAACTTGAAAACTTTTATTTTTTAAAACTTCATGTAAGTTTATGGATAAATTCACATGTACAAATATTGTAACGAGAAATAAAAATGTCATAAAACATAATAGTTAAATATCATGTTAATATAAGGGCAAATTAGATAACTCATTCATACATTTAACCATATGACATATACGTGAAAACGGGGGAGGTTTACTTTCCTTGTGTGTAAGAAATATACTTTTTGAATGGCAAACGAAGAGCTCCTCGTCACCCACAAAGTCAACATGCCCAAAATTAGAATTTCGACAAGATCCACTTTTAAATTATGAACCCATGACATTAAAATAATTTTACTTATTATTATAAAATCACATATTTACACAAGATATTTAAAATTAATCAAAACATAAAAATAAAGTGAGATCCAATGTCAAAAGACATTATCAACCAAAGGTACTAATCAATTCACAATTATTAGGTCAAATCTTTGATGATTTCGTCTTCTATGATTGAGTTGCGAAAACTTATGAATATGTATCCTAGATCTGAACCGAATTCTTTCTAGTTAAAGAATCTCTTTCTAGTTGGTTTGGAACAATTAGGATATTCTCTTGAGGAAATACAAGGTTATGTTTCTTGGTCCCACTATGAGGTCAAAACAATACACTCTAAAAATAAATAATTGAATATCTCATTAATCTCATACCAAATCCCATCAATTAAATCATTGTTTTGAGAAATACGAAATAACGAAGTCATACAGGTAAAGAAATCTATTTATTGATAAAAAAAACAAAAAAAAACCGTGAAGGAGTATTTGATTGATGATAAAATAGAATCTCGGGTGGTCACGAACAGTGATTCGATTAACGATGAAGAAAGAGAATTCTTAGCTCAATTCTCCGCTTTAATGACAGAAAATGATCCATCATTGAGTCATAGTCATCATTTATCAAAAAATGACTCTGGTTATCAAATGATTGAACAACTAGGAGCAATTACTTGCAATACTTAGTTAACATTCATAAAAAATATCTATTAAATTATGAGTTCAATACATCTTATTTGGCAGAAAGATGGGTATTCCTTGCTCTTTGTCAGACAATCTCTTATTCACAATCTTGAAATGATGTATACTGATTGAAACTGTTTCTCCATGTCATAAGTTGTGGCACAAGGTAACATTTGTGAAAATGATTTAAAATCGACCTACAACTCCTTCTCAACCTTATTTCTTAGTGCTCGTTCATAATGTTCGACAAACTATTTAAAAGATGTCTTCAAATGGACATATCCGTAAAAAAATGCATTTATACTCTCACTTCTTTTATTGTAAACATTCCTATCCAAAAAGTAGTTTTTAAAAAGCAAGGGACCCAACGTCTTCTATTACCATAAAGACCTAACAACCAAGTATTATCATGCAATCAATATGACTCAATCAAGCTTTCCAGCCTCCAAATTCTGTAAGAATCTGGGAATCATAAATCAGTCCATGAAGAGTTGAAAATATTGAATTCTTATTCACGTGGTAGCCAAACTTCTTAGGTAACTTCTTTAATATATGCCACAAGCACCATCTGTGCTTTGCATCTGAAAATACAATCTGAATTGCATTCTACTATCTTGATCAATAATTATATCATGTGGAGCTTGACCGTGCATATACTTAACCCATTCTGTGAACAGCCATACAAAAGTGTATATATCCTCTTTCAACACCAAACCACAATCAAACAATATTGATTTTCCGTAGTGATTTACCCCAACAAAAGGAGTGAATGGCATGTCAAACTTATTGGTTAGGTATGTGGTATCAAATGTCACAACATTCCTTTTTAAATGCTTGCCTAGATCAATTGTGTGCCAAAATACTTTCCTTGGATGCGAATCTTCATTCAAATCCATGCTAAAAAAAAAAAAAAAAAAAAAAAAAAAAAAAAATGGGACCGAGCACCTTGATTGCATTGTCGAAAAGTAGGATTATATTACTGCGGTGTCACCTACTCCAAGTTGTAATCGCCTAACTTGTTCAATATAGTTCTGACAATCCCTTTCTATGCTAGTAGGATTTGTTCTATGATTGTGCTCTTGGTAGATTGTGTTGACATGCTCAGTCAATTCTCGATTGCAACAATACGACCTGGACTTCGTAGGATTTATTCTATGATTGTGCTCTTGGTAGACTGTTTTGATTCTCCAAGAGCTCCAAGAGCCATGAATATCCAAAAATGCTAATATTCTAGCTTAACAACCCGTCTAAATTGTCAGTTGGGGCTCAAAGAGCCGCTTGTAGTACCACTTCTTTTGCCCGACTACAAGTCAAAGTAAAATATTACAAAACTCCGTCATCATCCCTTTTTCAATTCTGTTTCCTAACTGACAAATCAATGACATGTGGGTATCTTTCGTAGAAATCAAACATTTTGTTTTCATCCTTGAACATCATTCCCACCTTGGGTACAATACTACCTGCTCCTTCTACAATTTCATCTTCTAATTGGTCCATATTGTCTTTCACGTTTTCATTGACTGATTCCACCAAAATATCATCATCCACGTCATCCATGATTTCTTCAGCTATGAAAAAATATAATTATTCAAGTTCAACAAAACATGAACACCATACAAATGCACACTGATACAAATCATTCATTTGAATGTAAATGCATAGATTTGTTCAGCTGTCATTCCTTCTCACGAGCTGAAATTAAATTGCAGAATGAGTCAATTAAAAATATAAATTGCAAAATTTCACTTATATTTAATGTGAACAGCATGGTCATAGTTCCAAATTTCACTACCCCCAATTTGAGAGAAAACATAGAAATGTATGGTTTCAAGTATGGATGCATTGACATTTTGGATGATGCATAATCCATATCATACAAATTTCATAAATTTGAACAATGTACTAAACCAAAGTGCTCATGCCTTTCTGTGTAATAGGTCAATTATAGGTTTACACAAAGCTGGAGCTAAAAGATAGGGCGATCAGGCGAAGCTTAAGTGACGCTAGAATGAAAGAAGATGGACCTTCACGATCAGATGAAGCTCTATTGGAAATGGAGATGATAGTCACCATTAAGAGAATCTCCCCAGAGTAGATGATGGAGGTTGGCTGAAATTTGGTTACGAAGCTGTCTTCATTCGCCGGAGTTGTCTTTGGGAATTTCACCATTTAGGGAAACAATTATACATTGAATTTTGGGGCATCCATGTAGGTCCTTATTTTTTTATTCATTTCATTTACTCTAATTCTTTTTATTTGCCAGATCATCCAATTTCAAAATAGTGTCATCCATGTTGTTAACCTATCCTATACAACCAGCACAATTGTTTTAAAATGGCCTTTCGTTCAAATTATTGAAGAAGTTGCTATTTTTAGTGTAATTTCCTTTTTTCTTGTTGTGTTTGGGTTTCCAAATTGTCTCTTTTGACGCATGTAAGAACAAAGACACAAATCTCAACTTTGCCCCTAGCCCTTCTCCTCCGTCTATTTTTTTTTTTTTTTTTTTTTTGTAAACTTAAATTTTCACGTATAATATATAAGAGTGTGTTTGATTGCATTTATTTTTTATGAAAAATATTAGTTTTCCACCCAAATTCTTATTTAGAAGTATTTGATTACTATTTTTCCGTTGAAAATACTTTCTAACTTTTGAAATCATGTCTAATTTTCCTTATTTTTAAGAAATTTTTTTTTTTGGGTGGAGTAGGTTTTTATTTTCCTCAAAATAAGGAAAACATTTTCTTTTCTAAGCGATATTTTACATGTAAATCAAACACACTCTAATAATTTCGGGTAGCGCTATTTCCATCAACGCTTTTTATAAGTACATCCACTTTTAAAAATAAAATTTTATATTTTAAATCATATATAATTTACTTAAAGACATAAACAGAAAATAAAAATACATAACTCTAAATTCATCCATAAATTTTTATTTTCATTAACTTATCCTAAATCTTTTTTTTATTCTTAATTTGTGTTTAACTAGAATCATAGATTCATAATAGATTAGGAAAAATTATATGAATATAATTATAGGTGATGGGTGTCCCCAAATTCTAGTGCAGCTTCCCATACCTTAAATCCAATCTCTTATTTTCAGAAAAAATCCCTTAGCACGTAATTTCTGCTTAGCGAGTTCTCTGCCCACGCTTTCATTTGTTTTATACTGAATTTATAGGCTGCTACGACATATTATTATATAGGAGAATCAAGTCAAAGTTGAATTGTTTTTGTTGAATGTGCAAGGCATGTCTGTCCCACAATCTGTATGCTTCTTTTATCTCCTGTGCTGTTGTCAGGTCTTAGCATAAAGCATGAATTGAGTTTATTTTTCATGGTAGTGTTTCTGTACTTTTGTGTGATGCTCAAAGACAAAATTGAGATAAAAATCAAATGAATAAAATAAAGCAAATCCACGTCTGATGCCCCCCATAATGTCCTGATGTTCGTGTCCAGTATTTATCTTTTATTACTACCCCAGCATTCCATGAATGTCTTGTTGAGGCTCGACTTGCATAAAAAAAATTCGATAATAAAATTAATAATAAAAAAAGAATTTTAAATAATAAATCAATTCTTTAATTGAATTAATAACTGAATTGAAAAACATGGAAATCAAGTAGTGCATATCCCACTTTTTTGGTTGCCAAATTAATTTGTCTTTCACATGCCATAGGGGGGAAGAATTTCAATGGCTATCCATATCCTCCTTCGTCACAAGAATCCAGCTACGAAATTATGGTTATTTGGAATTTAATGTAGAAATAAATTGCAATACACTAATGTCCCGGTGATTATAAAACTGTGTTGATAACACTTAGTTAATCTTCATTAATGCAATATTAATGCAGCAAGATCTATGGAATTTCCATGGTTGCTAAAGTTTTGAAATATTAGCTAAAAAATTTTAGATAAGAAGTCTTCAATATCTGCAGCATACAAACTTGGTAAAATTTAGCTTGCTTAATTGAACTTTCTTCTTTCATTTTTTAGCCTTTGTTGTTTGAAGCATTGTAATACTCAGAACTTCAATAGACAAAGAATTTAGTGAACGATGGAAGAGACGTCGTTATAACAAAAATATACAGACATAGTAATATATGAAGAGAAATTTGAAAAAGTAAGGATTACCTTTTTATCGTATTTTGTGGTTTGATTTTTTTCCTCACGCATTAAGACATTAATGACATTATTTGAAACTATACTTTTAATGTAAGATATATCAACTCGTAACTATGATGTGTAGAATGAGTTATTTATTAATTATACAGATATGTTTACAACAAACATGGTACGTAATGATTTTATTTTTTTAATACGATTATATATTTATATATGAATATTTGATGATAAACAGATGCTTATAAGTAAAGAGGTCTTGATTGATTGGGTTAAAACTACTATTAAGAGACATAACATGATTGTTGTCATGAAAAAGTCCGACTTCGGCCAAGTTGGGAGAAAACCAAGAATTGATTTTGCAAGTGAAAGATATGGTTCGTATAGGTGTAGGAATAAGGTGTCCATAGAAAATGAAAAAGGAAAGAAACGTAGAGCTACTGGAACAAAAAAGTGCGGATGCCTATTCGCTTTGAATGGAAGAAAATTGATAAATGGTGATTATTAGATATTGAAAGTGAAATGTGGGAGACATAATCATGACATTGCCCAGAACTTCGAAGAACATTCATATGTTGGGAGATTAACTGATAAAGAGACTTCAATTTTAGTAGACATGTCAAAGAATCATGTAAGACCAAAGGAAAGCTTATACACATTGAAACAAAATGATGACACAAATGTCAGCACATTGAGGCACGCCTACAACGCACGTCAAAAGTTTAGGCTCAAAGAACAAGCTGGAAGGACAAAAATGCAACAATTAATGAATAGGTTTGTTGAGAATAAGTACATAGAGTGGCACCACAACTCTATGGAGACAAATGTAATTCAAGATTTATTCTGGGCACATCCATATTCAGTAGATTTGTTGCGGGCTTTTCCTCGTGTGATAATTATGGATTGCACGTATAAGACAAATAGGTATCATCTACCATTATTGGAAATAGTAGGTGTCACTTCTACTGATTTAGCATTTTTTATCGCTTTTGCATACTTGAAAAAAGAACGTGAGGAAAACTACACATGGGCTTTAAGGAAATTGAAGGGTCTAATGAATGATATAATAATGCCTAGTGTTATTTTTACCAACAGAGAGCTAGCTCTTATGAAGGCCATTGAAAAAATATTTTCAACATCTACTAATATTTTATGTAGATGGCATATTTCAAAGAATGTGTTGGCAAAAACAGAAAAAAAAACATTTTGACAATCACAAGGACCAATGGGATACTTTTATGTATATGTAGAATTTGTCAGTACTTTCCACATCCATAGAAGATTACAAGCAAAATCTACATCTCTTAGAATCCAATTTTCGACAGATTCCACAAGCAATTGATTATGTCATGAATTCATGGCTTCTTCAATATAAAGAAAAGTTTGTGGCAGCTTGGATTAATTTGCATATGCACTTTGGAAACACGACAACTAACATGTAAATTGCTATTGGCATCATTAAACTGCTATGTGCATTATTGAATTTGCTAATGTACAGTAAATCTGATTTATTTTTCATGGTAGGGCTGAATCTACACAAGCAAAACTTAAAAGGCATTTAGGTTCTTCTCAAGGCAATTTTGACACATCATGGACAAGAATTCATGCATTATTGGAGCTACAACATACAGATATTAAAGTTTCGTTTGAAAAGAGCTTGGGTACTGTCCAGAATAATTTCAAACCTACCTTGTTCAAAGAGCTTAGGGAATTTACATATCAAGAATTGCAATGAATTTGATATTTCAAGAGTCTAAGCGAGCTGATGACATAGGAATTGATAAGATAGTTTGTGGATGAGTTATACGACAAACACATGGATTACTGTGTGCCCATGAGATTTCAGAGTATAAGATAGAATCTCGGCCCAGTCCTTTATCAAGAGTATACTCTCACTGGAAGAAGCTTGATCTAGTTCCTCTTGATAAAGATAACACATCCGAAATTAATTGTGCATCATTATTTGAAATGATTGAGAAGCCTTACCGAGATAATAATGATCATGTGAAAGTAGAAATCCTACAAAAATTGAAAGAGATTGCTAGTCCGAGTTCTACATCATTAGTTGAGCCACAAGTCCAAACTAAGACAGGGTCGTCCATCTTCAAAGATAGATATATCTACGCGTTGAGACCCATTGTATTTTGAGTTAGTCCTATCTGGAAAAGACAGTATGTTACAACAATTGGACATGTCCGTTACACGGTCAAGTCAACCTACGTTATCAAGCCAGCCTCCAATTCGACAAAAATAAAATGTCTATCGAGCACGTGGATCAAAGTCCATGGTTTATTTTGATTCATTTTCTATTCGTTTGAGACATTACATAGTTGATGTGCAGGACGTGGCCTCAGATGGCAATTGTGGTTTTCGGGCCGTAACTAATAGCCTAGGTATAAGTGAAGATAATTGGTCTTCAGTTAGAAAAGATCTAATAGAGGAGCTTGAATCTCATTTTGATGATTACTCTAGACTCTATGGAAATGATGATATGGTACATGAGTTGATTCATTCACTTTCTCATTTTGATGGTTCAGCTAGTCGTGAGTATTGGATGACCATGCTGGATTTGGATCATGTCATTTCTTCAAGATATAAAATTATTCTTGTTCACTTGAGCTAACAACAATGCCTCACATTTCTTCCACTTTGGGATGAACCACTTGCAATCGCATCTCATAAGATTGTTGCAATTGGATTTGTCAATGACTGTCATTTTGTCTTGATCAATATCTATTAAATTAATTAAATTTTTAATTAACTAAATGATATTTCTACTTATGTTATTTTATATGATTGTGTACAGGTAAATTGGCATACTAGTGGACCAATGCCACCTATTGCTTGTAATTGGTACAACAATCGTCATCCATGTGCAGAAGGCTGGGCTACACCTTATCATGCTAGAACGCAATTTTTTAGGCCCCTAACAGAAGAATGTGTAGCTATATCAAAAATAATTGATTTGGATAAACTATAAGAACAATTAATGATATCACTACTACTACTATTATTATTTTTATCTACTAACACTACTACTATTGTTTGAACAATTACTTGATTTATTCGATACTATTTAATTACCTATTCATATTAAGTTTATCCGCAAAGATTTGCGGCCTAATTTTGGTTCACATCGATATATTAGTTACAAAGTATGTTTTGTATATGATGTTTTCCACTTGCTATTAATGTGAAGCATTTTTGTCTAATTAAAAAATTAAGAAATTCAGACATGTTAAAACATTTTTATCTAAACAAATATGTGATGTTTTTCTACTTGCAATTTTGGATTTAAGCATACCACAAAGAGATGATTGAAGCAATCCACTCATAGTCCAAACACGATGAGTTCCAAATATTACTCGGTATACTTTCTCTAGAGACAACCCTCCTCCTAATTTGGATGTTGATTTATCATGGTTTGCCTTTAATGAATTGAGTTTTATGAATAAAAATGATAAATTTTCTAATAAATATTATGAACACGATTAGCTGAATAATATATGTTCATTTAATGTTCAATAAGTTTAACTTTGTTATTATTTCATTCATGTGGTTTAAAAGAGTACGGTTTTAGGAATTGTGTGAATCTATAGTGTTAGGAATGTATTTAAAATGGGATGTCAATATAACACTCACATGGATATATAGTATTTAAATGAATGGATTTAATAAGGGCAAGATTGGAAATGATGTGGACGTAAATAGTATTTTTTTTTTTAATTTTTAAATTTTATTAGGGATTAACTTAGAGTGGGATGCACTTATAAAAAACATGGACGGAAATAGCGGTACCCATAATTACTTTCTAGAGAGATTGATTTTTATAACGGTTAAATGGTTCAATTTCTCTCACGATTCAAATTTTAAGTTTTCAACCATTTCCCCTCCTTTAAATCAACCCCTGACCCCCTCTCTGCGAAAAGGGGGTTCCATTCCATCAATCGTGATCTGTTCCTAAAGCGGAAAACCTGTAAGCATTTGACATTTGTTCCTTCTTGTTCATTGAAATCATTCGATTTAAGTTATCTTGATTTATAAAAATTGATTTGATCATTGTGCATTGATAATGCTGTATATTTTATAACATTTATTTAGCCCGATTTAATCTATTCCTGATCCTGATCATTATGTTCATCTTATATATCGAGGAATCAAATTCATTCATGACTTGATTCATTATAAAATTACTTTATTTTGTGTCCTTATAATCTTTAAATTGCTTACTCTTCGCTTTTTTGAAAATCTATTTTTTTTATTTTTGACAATGATGATTGCGGCTTCTAAAAGATGAAACCGCGTTTTTAGTTTGAATTATGGATTTGTTTACATCTGTGCCTTTTTCATAAGCCAGATGATCAATGTCACTGCTGTTATGGTTTTGAAAAAGGTAAATGTTGGATTACTTTGTTTAAGAACCTTTAGTTATGGGAAATTAGAACATATTTGTTTATTTAAATTTAATGATCGACATGATTAGATTGATTTATCTTTCTCAACAGAAGTCTATAATGTTGTAGTGCTCAATTTTATTTATATGGAATTAAAGCATGTTTGGCTAAACTTAAACATTTTTAAAATTATGTTTGAGCTTTTTTAGAAGTATTTCATGTTTTAGAGATTTTTAGTTCAAAAATCTACTCATCCAAACATAACTTTCAAAGTAAAAGAAAGATTACGTACGGAAAATATTGAAAATGTTATTTCCTGTAGTCCTGCTATTAATATTTATATAGGAATGAATGTGCTCTTGGCTAGACATCGTTTGCTTGTTCTGTTCCACTTTGTTGTTATTATTGTTGCATGATTCATATGATGTCTCGACTGTCTCTATCTCGAGGATTAATGTGCAACTTTTCGCTCTTTCCATCTTGTAAAAACAGGCAACAGCATCAGATTATGGGCCGTCGAGTCTGTCCTGGAAGTGGTCAGAGTTCTTTGGGTTACCTTTTTGGAGGCGGAGAGGCTCCTAAAAATCCTCCAACACCAAAGGATTCGAATAATGAGCCGTCTGTGGACAACAATAAGAAGGCTCCTGCAGGCATACTTAGTAACACCACAACCAACACTTTCACAAACAACTACCTTCGAGCAGATGGCCAGAACTGTGGCAACTTTCTATCGGTTCGACACTGATCCTATGACTTTTGTTGTCTGACTTTATTATTAGAGAGTGCAATCTAGAGGATATTGCTCCATTTCAAGAAGGGGGTTGTGCATAGTTAGGTTATCCTCGTGAAAATTTACGTTTCTTATGATTTTGAAGATGATTAATCATAAATGTTCGACTTGGAGTTCCTTCGAAACTTTTACTGTAAAGAAGTGTCCCGTTAGCTAATGTTCACTTAACAATCCTTTAATAATAATGCTATCTATCACCAATGATGTTAAAACACTAGTCTATGTGCCACATTTGGTAGATTCAACTAAATGAAGCGTGTGACATTACATTTAAGTTGATTTATCATTTAAGGCACGTAATTGTTATACAAACGGGTGCTTGACACCAGTGATACTGAATAGTATTACTCTTCTTTAATGCACGAGTAGAGGTGTCAAGTTTGTTGGCCCCACCAGATTTTTAGGTGTGCCAAACTAGCATCCGGCATATATACCTATAAAAAGAGCCAATTGGATTTAAAAATGTTTACACCTCTGTGCATACATAGTATTGAGGACCGCCGTGAGTGCAAGCTGGAGGAAGAATATGATCCTGTGACCATCCCACATTTGATTCATTTGGCCAATTTGGTGACATACTTTTCATTACATCAACTAGAGTTTCATTAATGTGTGTAGATACCGTATAAACCGTTCTACTGTCTCTTACAGTTGTTTTTAACATGATTATAGGATCGACCTTCGACAAAGGTACTGGCAGCACCTGGGGGCAGCTCTTCTTTGGGTTACTTATTCGGCAACAATTGAAGTCCACAACAGCTGAAAATGGTCATTTTCTAAGAGCTTATGCATAATATTAGAGACTAGCAATTGCATATGATCTGCTGCTAGAGCACTAGGAACTGTTTACACTTCCCTGTAGGCTTTCTTATGACATTTTGTTGTGGGTTGTCAATTGCAATGAAGAACGCTTAGCATTTTACTATCAACTCCCATTTGTGCAGTAAGCTGCAGTATAGGAATCAGAAATTCATCTCGCATTACAAGAGATTTAGGCTTCTTTCAGTCATTATTCAGTCTTGGGGTTGGATTGACACAAACTTCGGGTTGAGAATGATTTATGCCCGAACAGGTCGAAGGTGTACTAATTTCAATTAAGCCGAGAGGTCCAGAGAAATGCATCATTAGCAAACATTGCTCCCAATTTTGGTGATTTATTGGAAGCTTAAAAGGATTATTCATAAGAATCATCTACCCAAGTCATGACTGGAATACAGAGCACATTCCCCAGGCTATTCTCCACACTCAACATAACATTCCAAGGAGAAGTTGAACTTCAAACAACTCGGGTGAGAAATCACAGAGTGATCTTTCTTCCAACGTATAGTGAGTTAATCACAGAACAGCAAATTACACAGCCTAGGCATCGAACTGCCAATCAAATTCGAGAATCAAGAGAAGAGGGAGAAAAAAACAGAGCCAGAATAACCATCCCCTTGCTCAGGCACAGAAAATCTAGCAAATCACATCTTGTATTAAAGATCAATTGGCATTTCAAATTTTACAAATAGGGCTTCTGAAATTTGGCCACACAAAAATCTTAAAATGGCAAACAACCTACAATCAACAAGTAAATAACTACAATCGCACAATATAAGTAACATACCATTTCTACGGAGAAGTTAGAAGTTGATCCAATCAGAAAGACACTTGGATTTCGATCTAATTTATAAGAGAGTAACCTAATAATACTGCAAAGTTGACAAAGTGAATTGGGCAATAACCACTCTCATGTAGTGAACTTGTTGCAGGTATAACCAACTCATGGTGAAGACATCCAGCATAATTGCAATGAGTTGATTCAGTATGGTAAATGTATTGTGAAGGCAAAAGACTGGCTTTAACTTTTATTTTTGCTTCCCGTGGAAGAGATTCAGAAGAAAGCTACCTTAATTTTTGTTCGAAAACTAATTTTTAAATGTACTTCCTAATCCAAAAGTGTTTCTAGACGAAGCATCATTCAACCAGCTTCCTCAAAGTGCTCTTCTTTCTAACTAGAAGAATCAAATTAGCCAATCATGTCCAAAAGCTGCTTTTGAATCTCAAAAGCCCTTTTGACTTAACAAAAGCCACGCCAAACAAGCCTTAACATCTCAATAAATTTCATTCAGGTTAATCCCATTACCCACACAGATTCGCTCCGGAGCCCGGTAGGGGATTACAGGTAGATTCAGACTCAGCCGAGAACTAAAGCATTTATATATAGGAAAAAAGAACAAAATTCATACAACAAAGTTATGAAAATTAAACATCTATTTAATCCGAGACATAGAGGTAATAAAAATCCATCAAAACTACATCGCAATCTCAGTACCGATGATTTAATTCCAAAACATTAAACCCTAATGGGAAACCAAATCGGATTGGAAAGAGCGCTAACAAATAGGGGCTCCGCTTAGAAGCCGAGCTTGGTTCGGCGCCAATGGCGGCGCTTGGCATTGTAGCGGATGGTATTGTCAGTGCGCAACCGAATCCAGTACGGAATGGGCCTGTTCTGCCTCTGCTTCTTCGCCAGCTTCTTCTTTATCATGAATGTCTTGTGAGACGGCTGCTTATCCCCAATAAAAAAAAACCATTCATTTTCAGAGAAAACTAGAAGGAAAGACATAAGTATAAAGAGATATACAAAGAAATTAGGATGACAGACCATTTCTGTTCTAGTGACGGAGAGATCTCTCTGAGTTTGCTGCTTGTGCCCGTGAAAATGGCTGTGTAGAGGATCAGCAGGAACTTATATGCCCTAATCCCAATACGATATCTAGGGCTTCGATTTGACCTAGTTGTGTCAAAACGAGCCGGATGACCCAGTTCGAGTTGGTTTATAGATTGGGCCATCGTGATATGGGGCCGTGTGGACAGCACTATCCAGCCTAATACCCTGTGATAAATAATCTAATTTATTTTTGTGGAAATTACGCTGATACCCTAATTAATTAATTCCAATATTACATTTCCATTTTTATTTTATTTTTTTACCAAAAATACTGACTTTTTAGAAGTAAAAACTGAAAAGAGTAGTCAATATATACTTTCCTGATTTATGCTCAAACAATAAGACCACCATGGCACCACATCTTTGCAAAGGCATTCCTTAATTAAAATAATAAAATTCCTTTTTCAAGCCTTTAACATCATTTCGTGATTCATTCAAGTTTCCTTTGATTGCATGTGGTTTCCATTTTCAATTGTTATCCTACTAGAAATTCTAATCCCTAAAGTCAAGATTCAATATCTTGTGTTCTATACTGTAATTCATCTTGAAAAATATAATTCTTAAATCAGTCTTTATCTGCAAAAGAGTTCGAAAAGGGTTGGTAACATTAGATTTAACTTCGAATTCAAAGAAGAAAGCAACTTTTCAATGGAAATCCTAGGTAATTTTCTCGATTTTTATTGGATTATGTTTTTCCTTTTTTTTTTTTTTTAATCATAATTTATTATAATGCGTCACATTCTTGTGATGGTTACGTGAACTGCATTTCTCTAAAATCCAATAGTTTGCTAGAATTTATATTTTTTTATCTAAGCTGGATTTTTCCTTGTAAACTTGGATCTTGTGAACTTTTAATTTATCATAATTTGTGTCTAATGTTCCCAATTAATGTGTCATTTGTGATATGTATAATGAGATGTTTTGAAAGTAAAATATCGTATCCTTTACTTTTGGTTATCAACAAATATCTAGTCAAAATTGTTTCAGGTATACTATTTTATTACCTTTGTAACATAATTTGTCTAATTGTATTTTTGTTGCAAAGTTAGTAGCAAACATAGGTATAGCTTTTTATTTGTTACATTACTTTCTTTTTTTGTTTCTTTTTCATGTAATGGTGTATTAGAATTTTTCATGAAATTAATTACACGTTGTACAGTTGTGAGCATTTTAGTATCATATATAATAAGTCATGTTGCTATTGTACAGAATGTCATCGATGAGTAGGTTTAAAGCATCGGTATGTTATCATTCACATTATGTGAACTTTATACTTTCACTAATCATGTTACATATCAAATCATGTTTGAATATTAGTTTTTGTAACAAATATGTTTTTAGGATATGGGATGTTTGTATTTTAGTCATATATTGTGGTTTCATTTTATCACATGATATATTTTAATTTTTCATGAGTTTCCATGAACTAAGTTATGGTTTAATTTTGCATGTTTCATAACATATTTGTAATTTAGCTTAACATGAGTTTCTATTTATTCCAATATCTAACATATTTATCCTTATATTTGATTATGAGACGTTACAATCTTAGTTGAATGCATATATATTTTAGCTTGTTAATTATGTTTCTAACATCATTATTTGTTGCTTAATTTGCAGCACTGAAATGAATCCTACAAATAAGTTTCAGGGTTGAATTATGGTTTTTGCACTTAATGAAATCATTATCATGTTGAACTCAAAGCTGATCGACAAGCAAAATCATTTCCAAGATAAACTCATCTTTGAAATTTCAAAGCGAACTCCAATAATTGTGTCTTTATTTATAATCCGTAAAGACATAAAAATTGAAGCAAGAATTCACTTTAAGAATTAATTGGTTCAAGCAAGCACCAATGCACACAGTCGTTGGACAAAGTCATTCCCAGGTAAACAATGCCAATATCTATGGAGGTGCCCATTTTGCCCATATAGCATAGCTTCGATCCATCTATCTAAATCTAAATCCTTTCTTATTGTATATCTTTTTGCGACCTTATACTCCTCAAGTTGAGTCCCTTCCAAAACAAATCTCATTTCTTCTTA
Source organism: Olea europaea var. sylvestris (assembly GCF_002742605.1). Classification (NCBI taxonomy): domain Eukaryota; kingdom Viridiplantae; phylum Streptophyta; class Magnoliopsida; order Lamiales; family Oleaceae; genus Olea; species Olea europaea. The sequence goes on along the minus strand of NC_036238.1, from coordinate 6,620,200 downwards.
ATGGCCTTTGTCTCATCAATTCCACTAGCATTTCAATCCCCATTTCTAAAGTAGGATGATGTAGAAGTCCTTAACAAAAAAATAAAAATTAGTTCCATTGTATTAACTTTGAAAGTTATCTTGAACGTCCTATGCAACCATAAATTATCCAAAAGTTGGTGATATTTGGAATTTGGCAAAAGTTGCAACTCATGAGCTAGTGTTTCTCATAATGCATGGCTGGTCGGTGAAACTATTTCCTGGTGCCCACAATAACAGTTAACTTCATCAACTTTGTTGACATAGAGATTGGATACCTTAGGAATGTCATCTTTGGAAAATGAGAAAGAGTGACCATAACAAGGAAATGTGAAGCTATAACTCTTTGGAACCATCGAAATGTTTATAAGGAATGGTAATCGAAATTCCGCTTGAAATTAGAGAAGAAATTCACGTCAAATGTTCATTTCTTGTTTAGTCCCATTCTTTCTAAACATATCCAATATGTTCAATGTTTAATGTGTTAATTTCTATGATAAAATATGACGACACGTGCTAAATTTTATAAATATCAAGTGTACAAGTAATAAACTAGACAAGAATCTTACACATTAATGGGGAAAAAATTTAAATTAAACTGCAAATGTAGCAAGCAAGACATTGTTTCCAATATTATCAGCTAAGAGGATAAGTAATACCAATCTAATCCAAGGAATGCTTTTCATTTTACAAATTTTTTTTATGGAATACAAAAAAAAAGGGGTAATAAAACGTTGGAATAATCTAAATCGACTTGACTCAACTCTCTTTTTTTGAACCCATTTTTAAGGACTTGGGAAAAATATTGAAAATTTTCAAAAGAAATATTTTCTACTCATTTTAGGAAAAAAAAGAATGTAATGCTTAAAAGATATTGAACATGACATTGTGGGTAAGTTGCTTCTCCTTAGTCATTTACCATTTTACGTAATATATCATTCTATGATAGTTTGTGATCACCAAAACACTCTAATTTACAAGATTTGAACATCTCAATCACTAGTTTATCTTCCAATTATTGCTGTAAATGGAGACCTGAGATGAAACTTATGATAGAATCAAAACAAAATATTCACAGCGAATAATTGAGTTTGCAATTGACGTAAATTATCATACGACTTAAGCTCATTAAATTGTATGATAATAGAAGACAATTGAATTAGAAAAAAAATTATGAAACTAATGATGGTAAATAATAATTCATACGAAGTATTCCATTATACAACAAGTTATTATTGTTTCTAACGACTCAGATTGTGTGTCTTTACCTTGTATTCTATAGAAAAAATTGCAGCTGAAGTACTAAACATTTTGTTTATTAGCAGACTTTGTCCAAACCTTTCATTTGTGCCACCAAAAGTACCAAACCTTTCAAAAATGTGCACCCGAAATTCAAATGGATGGAAAGCGTTAGTTGACCTAGAGTCAACATTTTGACCAATTTTTGACTGCATTTTAAAGGGCAAAAATGTAACATTATGTTTTTATATTAAAGAATTAAAATAATTAAATTAAAAACCCAAAAATCTTCATCTTCTACAGGTACCCTTCATCCATCCCAGTGACCACCGTCGCCCTAACCGCTATCCTCTACTAATACCACCACCACCACTATTACAGCAATAACCCATTAACACCACTACCTATTGAAGAAGAAGAGGAGATGGACTCGTCGAATTCAGACCCAACAACTTTATTGCAATAAGCAAGTCCAGTGCTTAATCGTTATTGCAATAAGCAATTCCAACATCCTGCTCCGACCTATCGCGCTTTAGAGACCTATTGGGACAACGATGAGGATGCCCCCGGACCTCGCTATGGACACACTCTCACCACCGTTACTAACACCAAAAACCACGACCCCCGCATCATCCTATTTGGAGGCGCCATCGCTATCGAGGGTGGCCTGAATGATCCAGATGGATTGGTGGCTGACTTATGGTGGCGGTGCCACCAACGATAACCTCTGGCGGCTTTAGGGTAAAGGGTTTGGGAAAGAAGGGGATGGTGATGGGTGGTGTGTTTGAGTTTTACATCTTCTGGTTAATGTGGTTTACTAGCAATTGTTGTGCGGTGATTTAGGTACAGTGGATGATGGTAGTCGACCGATTTAGGGGCGGTGAATGGCAGTGGTTGGCACGATTGGGGTGGGTGGACTTTGGTTGATTTCTGAGGTGTGGGTGGGATGGGGCGGGGTCGGGGTCAGCTGCGTAAGGAAGAAGAAGAAGAAAAAGAAAAGTTTTTGAAATTCTTTTCTTTTTATTTTATTTTTGGGTTTTTAATTTAATTATTTTAATTCTTTAATATAAAAACCTAATGTTACATTTTTATCCTTTAAAATGCAATCAAAAATTGGTCAAAATGTTGACTCTAGGTCAACTACGGATTTATTAACGATTTCCATCTATTTGAACTTCGGGTGCGCATTTTTGAAAAGTTTGGTACCTCCAGTGGCACAAAGGAAAGGTTTAGGCAAAGTCTGCTAATAAACGAAAAATTTGGTACCTCGGCTGTAATTTTCCCTATTCTATATGCGAAAGAAATTTTAGATCACGACAATAGTCCAAAAGAATAGTGTCTGTGATCTCAAAGTTCAACAAACCCACACAATATTTCATCTACATGGTTGTATTTTGAAATTTCCATGGTTATCAATTGAGCAATGATTAGGAATTGTAATTAATGGTGGGCTATTCTTGGGTTTCAGTTATAAAGAATGAGAGAAATTCATGGAACCAGTAATTTTGATGCACTTTTGCTTTTTATCCAATATTTATTAAATTATAAAATAATGATTAGTATTTGCTAAAATATTTTTATTTACTTGGTTATTTATGATTTTTTCCCTTTATTTTTTAAAAAGGATAAATTACCAAGATCGGGGATTTAAGAGTTAATTATCATAAATCAGGTGATCAAGAATTTTTTACTAAAACCTAGTGTTAAAAACTAAAAATATTTCTCTCTTTATTTTGCAATGTAGAAAGGATAATGGAACAAGATCAGATGAAATTCTAAGACACTCACGTCGATTGTCACTCCCTTCAAATCGATTTGTCGCCTATTAGTGGCCCATCGTTCGTCGTGCCGCTGCAGGCATAATCCCCAATATATTTTCTGCGACAACCTTGTAGGCATACGCTTCCAAGAAAAACTCTATCTCGGCTGAGATTCGCCAAAATCCGATGTCAGATTCATCAAATGCCTCCACCTTAACCAAAGCTTTAATTCCTTTCTCTGCCTCCACCTTAATTTGACATCAGCTCCATCAATATACTCTTTACTTGCAATGTTCTTTTCAATTATTAGCATAGGAACTCATTGTTGGAAAATATAGAAGAGAAAAAGAAAGAGATGTAAACATGAACGAAGATGAAGAACACCAAAATAAGGCCCAAACCATATATATAATATACTTTCCTAAAAACGATATTTGCCTCCTCACGAATTATTATTAGGATTTTTGACAAATATTTAGAGGATATGACAAGCCTTTGAGAGTTTTGCAAAAAGCAATGAAGTGAAAAACTCTAAAAGGAACAAGAGGGTTTGAATATGCATATGAAAATTAGGAAATGCCTTTCAAAATATGAAATGAATTATGATAATTTGTGTTTAGAAATAGTAAATTATCTCCTATAAATAGTTTTCCATCAATACATCAAGAAAATGACTCAAACATACGTGAAAAGTTAGTAACTTTTTATCGTAATCAAAGTGATGTGATGTGATCGTGATTTGATGAAGCCCGTGTCAATAGTGACATATGTAACCACATATCTGTTAACAGTGAATGTTTATGATAAAACATATTTACATTTAAAGTTGTGACCATTTTTATACGTAAATTGTGACCCTTTGAGATCAAATCTGTGTTAATTGTGACATGTTGTGATCAAGTCTGTCTTCAGTGTGACTGTCTATGACCAAATTTGTCTTAACTTTATTTTTATTTGACCAATTCTCTATTAACAGTAACATGTGTAACCATACATCTATTAACAATGAATGTTTTTGATAAATCTTGTTTATATTTGAAGTTTATGACCATCTATAAGTTGACCGTGACTCTTTTTATGACCAAATTTGTGTTAACTATTATTAATTTTGATTAAATTTATTTTCATTATGACTATTCGTCACTAGGTCTGTTTTAACTTTAATTGTTTAAGGTGCGTTCCAAATTACATGGTTAAAAAATAATCATGTAACTGAACCCAATTTCATTTCAAATAAATTTGAATTTTTTTTTATTCTGCGCACAACTGTGAATATTATTGAGATTGACAAACTAAGTATTAGCAGTGCTCTATCTTTTGGATTTTAAAGAAAAAATAAGGACATCAACATCAAATCGACCTTCCAAATTATGTTCCTTTAAAATAATCAAACTAAAGCAGTCTATTTTACATACAAACCACACTAATTCTGTCACCCATCACAATGCCGTTACCATCATGTTATCCTTCCTTTTTACCCTATCACAGATACATCTACAAAATTAAATATAAATGCACATTCAAAAATCAACTTTTTTTCTAATTCCAATAAAAACACAATTAATTTAGAATAGCATAGTTACCAGGTAGGACCAAGGGTTTATACTTACACAAATCGTTTTGTCAAATAACACTAACTTCTTGTTCATGTCCATTTATCTTGAGTCACATAAAGTGATTAATCAATTCCTCATCAATTGGCAAGAACTTGTACCCCATTTGTAAAGTGTTCACCTTGAACACAGACATCAATTAATCTAGAAAGACAGGACTGATTAACACAAATGAGGAGGGAATCAATAAATAAAATCACCACAGCCAACACACACACAGAGATTGGGATGGGTATTGTTTATGGCATAAGAGAGATCTACACGTGGGTGTGGTTGATTGTGGTATTTATATAGAGAGAAAGAGAATTTGTGTAGAGTTACGCTGAAAGTGGGTTTCCTAAAAAAAAAATTAAGTTTGTTAAATATGAAATTGTGTACTTAAAGTATTATAGTTATATATTTTTCCCAAAAAAAAAGGATAAATTACCTAAGATCGGGGGTTTAAGATTTAATTATCATAAATCAGGTGATCAAGAATTTTTTTACTAAAATCTAGCGTTAAAAACTAAAAATATTTCTCTCTTTATTTTGTAATGCAAAAAAGGGAAATGGAACAAGAGCAGAATGAAATTCTACAATACCCTCATGGATTGTCACTTTCTTCAAATCGATTTATCGCCTATCAGTGGCCCTCATCTATCATGTCGTTGTAGGCACAATCCCCAATATCTTTTCTTCGACGACCTTACTGACATATGCTTCCAAGAAAAACTCTATCTTGATTGAGGCTCGCCAAAATCTGATGTCAAATTCACCAAAGTCATTCGTCTCCACATTCAACAAAGCTATTATTCCTTCCTATGCCTCTACCTTAATTCGACATCAGCTCCATCAATATACTCTTTACTTGCAGTGTTCTTTTCAATTATTAGCATAGGAACTCATTGTTGGAAAATATAGAAGAAAATAAGAAAGAGATGTAGACATGAACATAGATGAAAGAAAGAGATGTAAACATGAACATAGATGAAGAACACCAAAATAAGGCCCAAACCACGTAAATAATATGCTTTCCTAAAAACGATATTTACCTCCTCACGAATTATTCTTAGGATTTTCTACAAATATCTAGAGGATATGACAAGCCTTTGAGAGTTTTGCACAACGCAATAGAGTGAAAAACTCTAAAAGGAACAAGAGGGTTTGAATATGCTTATGAAAATTAGGGAATCTCTTTCAAAATATGAAATGAATTATGATAATTTGTTTTTGGAAATAGTAAGTTATCTCCTATATATATAGTTTTCCATCAATACATCAAGAAAATGCTTTAAACATATGTAAAAGTTTGTAACTTTTTATCAAAAAGCACTAAAAAATAAAACTTGAAATAAGCCTTATTGGCTACTTTTTAACCTCGTGCACAAGCATGGTAATAAACTATGCTTAACCATGGTAGAAGCATTTTCATTTCTCTCCTGACTAACTTGAGCCATGTGTATGCATGAATAAATAAATTTGCCTTCCGTAATTTCATTTTTCAGCTTACTAAGGGTCTCAATTTTGACAAACAAATATATAACAATTCCCACTTGTTCAAGATCAGTTCAAACCAGCAACACTTATGTATAAGGATTAGATATATTTCAATTTGAATCTAACTATAGTGTAACTCTGACAAAATATCATCGAAATTCCAAGTAGTATGATAGCTTTGAACATGTTATTCCTTTTCATTATACTAGTGAAAATACACACACAATGTTATGTATTCACAAATTCCTCAAACTCGCTTAGCACTAATATGGTCTTGCACTCATCCTGTTCATTATATTTTTAAGAGAAAAACTCTAATTTTCTATTGAGGCGGCACCACCTCCAAGTTCACACAGGTGAAGTTCTTACAATATCTTTGTTACTTTTTAAGATACTTGTATCCCATACTGAACTCCATTAATGGTTTTATAAATCCATCCCTTAAACTGTAACAACCAGCGCAATTTATCAAGGATAGGGTAAAAATATACGTATATAGTACTGAAACTTATTCACTTATCGAATAATTTTTTCTTACTCTTTAAACCTATATATACTTATTTAGTATAATTTGTTAGGTTTGCCATCATTAGTGGGCTTTTAGTTAGGGAGTATCAATCTCATCCTTCTCGATATTGATATTATTGATCCCTTGTAAGAGGTATAGTCAATGGATCAGCTACACTCTCACCAAACTTAACACATGTGAAAGAAATGATTCTATGCTTGATTAATATCCTTACAAACTCATGTTTTAGATTCATATGTCTAGACTTTTTGTTATATACTTCGCTATCTGCTCGTGCTAAGGTGGCTTGACCATCACATAAGACATGTATCGAAGAAACATCCTTTGCACCCAAAGAAATTTCATAAATAAGATCACTTAGCCACTTAGTCTCTTTCATATTTCAACCAATGTTACAAACTCGAACTCCATTGTTAAGTGTGTAATGCATGTTTGTTTCTTAGATTTTCCAAAAAAATTCAACTCATTCAAGAGTAAGCACCAAACAGAAGTAGATATGTTTTAGCTCGCACTCAATAGCCAAATATCCTTCGAGAACTTTGTGTATTGTAGTCCTAGGTTTTTGGGTTTCTTCAAGTAACCAAGAACCTTTACAATGGCTTTCCAATGTTTCAAACTTGAATTACTAGTTAACCTACTTAATTTACTCACAAAAAATGCAATATCCGATCTTCTACATTGTACCACGTACATAAAACTTTCAATTACACTTTGCTCTTCCATCATTATTTACTAACTTGATATTTGGATCAAACGGGGAACATAACTCTTTAATATTCAAATGTTTGAATTTATTTATCACATTCTCAACATAATATGATTGGCTTAATGAATAATGCCTACTACCATCCTTCGTTTTTGGACGTAGAGGATAGAAACATCTTCATTTCTTTATTCACTTTCATGTTATTACTAATAATTAACATATCATCCACATAAAGATGCACGAATGTAATAATACTGTAACATACTTTAGTATACGAACGTTTATCTACTAAATTATGAATAAAACCAGTTAACATAATTGTAGAATCAACACTTTTTAGGTGGTTCTTTTAATCAATATAAGGACTTAACTAATTTACGTACTTTATGTTCATTTTTAGGCAAAACGAACCTTTCCGATTGTTCCATATGGACTTTCTTCTCGAGAACCCCATTTAAAAATATCATTTTAACATCTATTTGATGAACATGTAAATCAAATATTGATACTAATGCAAATAAAATACTTATCGATGTTATTCTAACTATAGTTGCATGTGTCAAAATAGTAAACTCCTTCCTTTTGTCGATGTCCCTTAGCTGCTAATATGGCTTATAATTATTAAGTATACCATTGTAATTGCATTTCCTTCTAAACACTTGTTTGCAACCAGGTGTTTATATTCTTTTGGTAATTCAACAATTTCTCAAGTATTGTTAGATATAATAGAATCATTTTCATTATTTATTGTATCTTTTCAAGATATTTAATCTTTATAAGACATAACTTCTTTATAAATCTTAGGACCACCTTCAACTTGAAGAATAAAGGGGATTGTTTTTATAACATCCTTCCTATCTTCCTCAACTAAGTGGAGAGAAATAAGTTGAAAGTCTATTTCATCCGATCATAAACCCTTTTTTTTATAACTTTTTTGTTTTTTTGAGTTTCACTTGATAGTTCAACATCTATTGGAGAGGTTTCTACTTGTGATTCTCTAGAAGCTGGAATGACCACCTGAGTTCCATTTTGAAAATTTCTTGTTGTTAATACATTATTAAAGAACTCCACATCCCTTAATTCTATTATAACATTAGATTCTAAGTTTAATAATCGATATGCCTTATTATTTGAGGCATGTGCTACAAAGGCACATTTAATATCCTTAGGACTCAAGCATACAATAAAATCGTGATGGACAACTATAATTTTCCATTATTGAAGAATTTCAAGGACTCAAGCATTCTTGAAGAACTCCTTATGCAAATTGTAAGTAAGAACTTCATTATTGAAGAATCTGTTAAATTAGAATTATAGGTGAATTCATTCATGTGCACTTAATCCTCTTGCTCACATGAAGATCTTCACTAGATTTACATGGAGTTCTTCGACCCTCACGATCCTGAATCGATTTATTCAGTCGAGTTGAATTCCATGACATAGTTATTGGTAGATGTATCGGTGGTAGACGACATAGCATTGGCGGCAAAGAAGGATTGCTAGGGCTTTTTAGAGCGACTGGATTTTGATTTTACATGGTTAGTTGTAATAGGGTATATATGCATTAACATTAAATAAATTATAACTTTATTTTTGATAAAAAATTGTTAAATTCTTATTGTTGAAATTGAAACCTAAAGTGTTGACCCCGTTTTTATAATGGCACCATGGATAACAAATGTTGGACGCCACTTATGACCACTCAAGCAAATTTCGGTACGTTTTGACTAGGGATACGATCAAAGACTTATAACGATAATGGACTTGGGAGATGCTCTACGATACAAGACGAAAATGTTTGGGAACTGAAAATGTGATCAAGAATGATCGCAAACAAAATAATCAATCACAGACAACTCCACTAAAAAATATAAAAAATTACAAAACTCAAGCATGTAAAACTCGCATCACTCTATCATACATTAAATGCATTGACAAAGGATCAGCGGCCCTACACTATAGACTGATATTTTTGACACTTATTAATGCAAACAGTATATCAATCATTCCTACTTTGCAGATCCATTTTAAAGGTAATATGCAATTTGGCTTAAAGAGACGACTTTGGCCAGGTGGAAGAGTAGCTCGGCAAAGAACATCAAATGGAGGTAGTGCTTCGGACATGGAGCTTTTTCCTTTTTTCTTCTTGATCTTGTCTACTGTTAGAGGTAGGGCCTCCACGTGGCTTCCACTTAGAGCTTCGTATACGAGGCGTAACATAAAGTGTAGGGATTTGGGTAATTTTCCCAAATATCTTTGTCATTCTTACTTGTCAAGGTGGGCATGGGTTGATTTTTTAAACAAGCCAAAACCAATTATGTAACCCACCAAGTTCTAGTCAGGTTGGATTGGTTGATTTGGTTCGTGTAATTTTGGTCCAATGTTGTTGAACAATAAAAGCATGTTCAATCAAATTAAATACTGAAATCAATATTAATTAATATAGGAATTTCCAGAAGGTTCATGAATATCACAATACCTTGTTCATAAACTTTCCATAAATTTAATCATTTTATTCCTAAACATGCAATTGTAAACAAGAATCATGTTATACTAACAAACAGCCTCCCTGACAGAGACCCCAAAAATAGGGGGAGGAATAATTTTTTATTCAAGCAGAATTCACCACATGTAAGAGGCGATCACTCCTTCTGTCAATCATTTTCGATCACTTTAACATTTTCGTTGTAAACAAATCAATGATAGAAAAAGTGCCAAAATGCATTTACTATTCGATCAGCACATACTTAACAAAATCGAGATGGGCAACTACACCAAAGGTTTGAAAAACAGCCTAATTCAGATTGCACAGCAATAGCCAAACGAAAAAAATTCTGGAAGACAAAAGCATGCAATGTTATAACCACATACAAAATTATATTATATGCACAAACTGCTCAAATTTGAATCATTACACAATAGAATAAATCGATGCTTTAATCGTGCCGAATTAAAAGTCCTTAATCATTAGTTGTGGTCAATTACTTTATTCAGACATATTATACGTTTTCTGTTTTTTAGTCTTTTGATTTTGATTTTTTTTTTCTTTGTTTTAATCTGCTGTAAGGGTCGGGTTGGGGCGATTTTAAAGGGTAACTTATAACCTGACCCTACCCAATAGAAAATGAAAAATTATAACCCGAACATAACCCATTTGGGTGCAAAAATTGACCCAAACCATCGGTCGGTTTGAGCGGTTCGATTCAGTTTTTGCCCACCCTTACGTACTTGTATGTGTGTGTCTATATATATATATATATATATATTTATTTATTTTTTTTTTTTTTCAAGATGTGCAATTAAAAGGAAGGAAAACATGATTTTTTGAAAAAATGAGTGTAATAGAAATGGAATTTTAAATAATCAAATAGTGGATCCCACACCTCACTATTGCTATTGTCCCTGACGCGGAATTCCTATGGACCGAGTGGTCCGAGTCACCGACAGATCGTAGGATTAATAAAAAAATTATTAAAACATAACGTGGCGATTAGAGATATTTTGCACCATTGATCCTTAATCTATTACATCAATAGCAAGTTGGTTTCTACCTTATGAAAGGAGGAAATTAGAACCCAATGTTACATTATAGTTGCACATGAATGTCTTTAATGACCAAAATATTCTAAATATTCATTAAATTGTAAAGTAACTCTCATGAAAATATGTTGTCAGATTTCTAAATATCAATCCAAGTTATGAAGCAAAATTTAGCCCTTATTTAGTGGAGATTAAAATTAAAATTTTCATAAATTTTGATAAAAATTGATGAAGAGTGTGTGTGTGTGTGTGAGATTAAAAAATTGTTGATTCCATGAAGCCCTTGTTTGCTTGTCATTTTTCATTAAAAAATAATGTTTTAAATAGTGATTTTCAAGATAATGTGTAGTTAAAGAGTAGATTTTTTTTTTGAATTTACATGTAAAATATTTTATTGTGCAAACATATGATTGAAAATCAGTATGTAGAAAAAAAGAGTTTTCGAGTAATAGTTGTCAAACAGGGACGAAGTATATGATTAAAATTAATAATTGATTTTGATTTAAATTAAAATTAAAATTTTAATTTTAATTTCATTATAGAAAAAAACATACAAGGACAACTTAATGATATATTTGGTAAATTTTAGTGAATATAGAATGAATGTGCAACTATTATAATAAAACTTTGAGGATCAACTTGCTATATTATAAAGGTGAGAGACTAATTTACAACAAGAGTAATAGGTTGAGGACCATTGGGGCAATTTTCCTAAAATGAAAATTTAATTAATCAATAGTCAAGCCAAATTTTTCATTCTGCCGCCAGCTTCTGGACAGTAAGCACTAAGCAGATGTCTTTCTCTATCCATCGTCGGCAAAGGCTTGAGTTTGAAAATTTATTTTTAGCCTCGTTTGTTTCTTATTTTCAAAAGAATGTGAATAAAAAATATAATAATTATAAGCTTCACAGAAGAAACAAAAATTTAAATTTGATAATTTGATACGATGTATAACGATCATATTTTTCATTTTTGTGGAAAAAGTACGGGAAACAAAAATATATTTTTTTTATCAGTTAATATGAAGTTTTATTGATCAAAATACGAGCCTATTTGGGCTCCATTTTTCACCCAAAAAATTGATTTTTTAACCGTTATTTCATTATTTCAGTCGTCATATTTGACTTCTTCTCTCACAGGTGGACCCCATTTTTTTCTTAACGGTCAAAAAATCAATTCTCAAAATCACTTCCAAACAGGCTCTACATATAAGTACACCGATCATATTCAGACAAAACATCTTATAAATTTATAACTACGTTGCACACTATTTCTTAACGCGTTGAATTTAAAAATAATTCTACACAAAATTGACATAAAAATGAAGAATATATATGAGATTGGAGTGCGAATTAGCTGGAGTGTCATTTTCATGTCATAAAAGTAAAACCCAGTGCCAATTAGTATTACGAAGCTGTATTTATATCATTTTCTTGAATAATTCTTACTTAAATCATTCAAGAATCTTACAGTTTACTTTACTTGTTAAAGACCATTTGAAGTCCACTTACGCTTTCCTTCCCACCGCTTTCTCTTGAGTTGCAGATCTACAGAGATCAAGAAATGGAGCTCTGTTTCAGATCTTTAAGCAAAATTACAACTCCGATCATTCTCCTATTTTCCTTGCTTTCTTGCTTCTGCTTCAATTCATCGGGTGTGTATTACCTTTTTCTCTATCAATTTTCTTGATTTGGATGCTTTTCTTGAAGTGGGTTTAATCAATTTTCGAGGAGATGGGCCTGATCTGATTATCAACAAGTTCAGATCTTTGATTCATATTTTTACTGGCTCTAGCAATCTAAGTGCATAAAGTCTTTCATAGGCGTTTCTTGGGATGGGTTGGACTGAACTTAACTACACTAAGCTTGTGTAATCTGCTTCTTGCTAAAGAAAATTGAAGTAGCTTATTTTCCAAAATTAATACTTGATTGTTCCCATTGAACAAAATTAATCTGTATGAGCTACATATGTATAAATTTTTTATTTTTCTTTGTTTCCTAGATTTAATCTGTCGTCAATGCTACTGATAAATTTCTTTCTGTTTGGGGTTTGTAGTAGTTAGAAGGTATATTTAAGGTATATGTTTATGCTAAACTTGACAGTAGTGGACATGATTGAGGAAGAAAAAGAAGTTGAATTCTTGATCATTGTCCACTCCAGTACTATATAATGGTGTCCATCAAGTACATCATTATAGTTTATTTGAAAAAAAAAGGGGAATTTTCAAAGTCACCATGATTATCGGACATATGTCTATGAGAATTGGAAATTGTTGGTGATTTTTTTATTTTTTATTTTTTGTCTCTCTTTTAGGTTTTTCATAAATCTCATAATATAATATTTGTACCATCATTTGCAATGCATATTAAACCATTGGCACATCACATGAGATGTCCACTTTGGTAACGTTTACATTCCCTGGATGTCATCACAATGATGTACGAATATGATATTGTCTTTCTTCTTAGCAAAACATTGAATTTCCAGTTCGACTATATGCCGTAACACAAATTCATTTCTCAAGTTTATAATCCGTGGAAGGAAATGAATTGAATGAACAAAATATCTTATGTTTTTGTTGTCTGCCCATTTTGGTCTTTTTCTACAGAGGCCTATGATGCGCTTGATCCTAATGGAAATATCACAATTAAATGGGATATCATCACTTGGACTCCCGATGGCTATGTTGTAAGTATTCTAGTAAATTCTGTATTGTCTTATATTTCCGTCATTACAACTCTATTTTATTTTTACAAAAGGATAATAAATTTATTCAGCAGCCCATCAAGTGTTGAATTTAGAATCCTAAATGTATTTTCTTTCAAGCTTCTTTAATGCTCGAGCATATTTTCATATCATCCCATTATCCCAATTGAGCTTGCCATTTGTCAACTGTTGCATTGTCTGTCTGAGTTTTCTGAATATTGATACTTGGAAAAACTATATTATCATTTTCTGAAATGCATGTTGAAATATATTTCTTCTCTTCCATGTTCGGTGGTCACTACAAGTGACATGGTTAACCATCTTATGATAGCTCCTGGACAGAAATATAATGTAGGTCAGTTTGGACATCTTCTTATGAATACGAGGCATATCTTTCGTTTAGTATTGCTTTTAGAGTTATGGATTAAGATTTACTCCATATTATTCTTCAATGCCAATTATAGTCCTACCAACATTATAGTCTTCCTTTCCTTTTATTCGTTGTCCGATTCACTAATCTGGTGCGTTTATTCTAAAAATGGTCAGGCTGTGGTGACAATGTACAACTTCCAACAATATCGTCACATTCAAGCCCCTGGTTGGACTTTGGGATGGACGTGGGCAAAGAAGGAGGTGATATGGAGCATGATGGGTGCTCAAACAACAGAACAAGGAGATTGTTCGAGATACAAAGGGAACACTCCACATTGCTGCAAAAAAAATCCAACGGTTGTTGACCTACTGCCTGGAACTCCATACAACCAACAGATTGCGAATTGTTGCAAAGGAGGGGTAATTAATTCATGGGTGCAAGATCCATCCAATTTTGCAAGCTCTTTCCAGGTTAGTGTTGGTGCGGCTGGAACCACCAACAAAACTGTTAGAGTGCCAAAGAACTTCACATTGAAAGCACCAGGGCCGGGCTATACTTGTGGACCTGCTAAAGTAGGGAAACCTACCAAGTTTATGTCCCAAGACGGGAGAAGACAGACACAAGCAATGAGTAAGTTATTTAGTACAAATTTAGAGACTCTATTGGTGTAAGATAAAATATAAATAAATGAATTCATCCTCTCTTTATCGGCTTAAACATTTAAATGGGGTGGCTAAATATGGTATGCTCTCCCGTTTATGAAAATTCCACTTGTCATGCCTTTGATGAGAAATGAATCTAATCTGCATGTGATGAGGCCGTTGAAGACATTTATAAATAAATAAATTTGTCTCCTCTCTATTATCTTAAACTTTTAAATGAGGTAGTTCAACACTATAGTTGCAAATATTGTTGATTTTGTGATCTTCAAAGGTGGAGGCGGCAAAATTATGTTGTCAATGAGCTTACAACTATGATTTAGTGTAAATCAAAAACTTTATGTTTTTGTCAATTAAAAATAAATAATATGGAAAATATTCTCATTTAAAATTGCTACCTGTTCTGTCTTGCATATAATCTATTTCTGCAGTCCCAATACCATATAAGGTGTCAAAAATTTGTCCCTATTTATTTTTGTTTTACACATGAAAACCCTTGCTTTCCTTCTCAACCTTTTCCTATTGCAGTGACGTGGAATGTTACGTGCACATATTCACAGTTTCTGGCCCAAAAAACTCCTACTTGCTGTGTCTCACTCTCATCCTTCTACAACGATACTATTGTTCCATGCCCAACATGCACTTGTGGATGCCAAAATAATGGCACTCAGCCAGGAAGTTGTGTGAAGTAAGCCTTTCAACTTTCAATCTTCTTTAGCTTTATTTGTTTACTTTTTTGCGGGTCCTTATGCGTTTACTCATTGCAGTCCCGACGCACCGCACCTTGCTTCAGTTGTTCCAGACAATGGGAAGAATAATTATGCACCTTTAGTCCAATGCACCAGCCATATGTGCCCCATTCGAGTCCACTGGCATGTCAAATTAAACTACAAGGACTACTGGCGGGTGAAGGTTACAATCACAAACTTCAATTACAGGATGAATTATACACAGTGGAACTTGGTTGTGCAACATCCTAATTTCGACAATCTAACTCAGTTATTCAGCTTCTACTACAAGCCATTAACTCCTTATCAAGATATAAGTAAGTCAGATTTACATTTGCAGAATGTTTTTTCCCAGGTAAAATGCACTGGTCATCACTGAACTTTTTGGCTAAATTTTCATATTGGTTGCAAAACTTCATTTAGTTCAAAGTTGGTTGCTTGATCACTGAATGGCAAAGTTTACAATTTGATCATTCTTCCCATTTCAGTTAGTTTGACTAATGAAAAGCTGACAGCACGGACTAGTTGGCCTAATTGGGAGACATCTAAGACTCTCATTTTACCTTTTCCATTGGTCAAACTAACAAATATTGATGGAGACTGGCGTGAGCTAATTGTAACACAATTTAAGTTCAATGACCAACTTGAAAGAAAATGAATTTAGAGAACTACGTGAAATTTCGCTAGAAGTTTAATGACCACCAGTGTATATGACCATTATCTTCTTTTTATCCACTAGTTGACAGAGAGCTTGGGAATAAACATCAATTTTAACTTATTGTTTTCCGCTTAAACAGATGACACGGCAATGTTATGGGGTATTAAATTTTACAACGATTTGCTCATGCAAGCCGGCCCTCTAGGAAATGTGCAATCGGAGCTTCTATTCCAAAAGGACAAATCTACTTTCACTTTTGAGAAAGGTTGGGCCTTTCCTCGTAGAGTCTATTTCAATGGTGACAACTGTGTCATGCCACCTCCCGATGAATATCCATATCTACCAAATGCTGGATCCCGCCCAGACGTCTCCTTGCTTGTGCTAGCAGTCACATTGTTGTCATCTGTTGCATTTTACTTCGTATGTTTTTAAGAATTTCTACTGATCAATTTGTGAAGCACATCAATTCAATCTGGAAAATCAGAGCAAATTGAAGAATTTATAGACGTGGGCAATGTAACTTTGCATGTTTGCACGGATTCCAGGGCCCAAATTTGTAAGCAAAGCCCCTTCTTACTTCAATTGTTGGCAACTTGACTTCATTTTTTCTCTTGTTGCAGTATAAACATGCGTTTACCTGTGCTTCAAACCATATTGTTTGTAGAGTTTGTTTATTTAGACCATAGTGTTCACTAGATTTGTAATGAGAATAAGAACAATTTGATAAATTAAGTAATAATTGCAAATGAATCTTGGAGTTTTGGTTTCTTGTTTGTAAATTCTATTTTGTTCATCATAATCTTCTCATTCTGTTTACATAGTTTATTACTCTCCTTTTCTTTCATATTGCTGAATTATGGTGTGCAATATTGGATACAACTGGACAATATTAAGAAAGAAACGAACTTCTCTTATTCTCTTGTCCAATAATGTGTACCAATTTATTCGTTTTTCATGAACCATAACCTTCAATGGTATAGCTAGAATTGTTGGAAATTTGTACGTTCTTCCAGTTATTCGGATGTTCTTTTGGTTTTGAATCTTTCAATACAATCAAAAGGAAATGAAACTACATGAAGAAAAGCTACACTGATAGTAAAGAGCAACTTAGATGAGCAGAATTATGTAGAATGGGATGAGCATTGTTAGAATTTGGGTATGACTCGAATCCCTTGTTGAAATAATTGTGGAGTTCTAATTGAAGTGCACATCAAATGGAATTTTAATTGGAATGCTATTTGAGGAATCATATTCAAGTTTAATTGACAAGTTCTATTTATTCTATTTGAAAGCCTATTCGATAGTGGAATTTGTGTTGGACTTGATGAGATCAAATAAGGAAGCTTTTGGCGTTTTTTTTTTTATCTACAACTCTACTTCTAGGTGTGGATTTTTTCCTATAAATATTAGGCCCCTGTTTGAGCCACATTATTTTCAAAAAAAATGCATTCTTCAACAGTGATTTGACATCATTTCAATCACACAATTTTCAATAAAATAATATTACACACAAATTTAAAACTTTTTCTTATTTTTAACCACACATTTCTAATTAATTTGACATCAATAATGCATTTTTTCCTTATAATGTGGCTCAAACAAGCCCTAGATTCTTTTTCTAGATTTGAAAAGCTTTATTGTTTTTGTTGTATTCTCTCCATATTGTTATTGAATAAGGTATCAGTTCCTCTGCTTAACTCGCCTTTTTGTTTCTTTACTTTAACTTATTCTATTGGTTATGATCTTACATATTTTATATTACACTATTAAATCTCAATTTTTGCGTCGCCTTTCGGTCCAACAAGATGTTTCAGAGTTGTTCCGCTTTCAACATCTTTGGGGTTAAGCTGTCCTGGCCAAGAGCTAGCCAACTTGACTTGGCTCTGGACCCGGTCCGGAATCCCTCTAAGTGGGCTCTTCGGGGCCTGGACATTCGCTCCTGGGCCTTTATTTAAGGAAAAAAAAAAATAGAAAATCTATTCCGGTCCTGGTGAGATGGGCCGGCTGACAGGGCAAGATATACTTGTTGTAAGTAACTTTATGGGAGAATGACCGTATCCTGATCTTCTAAAGATTGAAACAGAATCTCTTTCTTCAATAATGTATTGCTGTGTGTATATAGAAAGTACATGGGGGAGACTATGCATGGGGAGACATTCATGATTTAGCCTATGTTTGGCTTATGCTTATAAACACTCGAGTTACTTTTTATTCGTATATTTCGAGAGATTTACGAGTACTACATACTTATCAATCACTTGTTTTATCTATTTATATTTAAACAGTTTATAAGCACTTCTTAAAGATATATTTAAAGTAATATATAAAATGTTGAATAGATACAGGCAATGTTTGTGGTAAGGCTTTTGAAAAGTAGAAAAACGAGCTTTGTGAAGATAAAGGAATTGTTTTTGAATTTATTTAGATAATTTTCTAAAGGCGTTTGGCTTGGCTGGGCTGGTTTGACCTAGAAGAGCTTTTAGAAGAAGTCAAACTAAGTTTCTACAAGTAAAGCAAAAAAAGAAGTCCGACTTAATAGTGTATTTTAATATAAAAATGTAGCAACATGATCCAAGTTCTTAAGCGAAAATAATTTCTTAAAACAACGATGAAGACAATGATTTACCTGATCAGAACTCTGTAACTGTTTCACTATTTAAAGGAAAATCCAAAATCTCGAAAAATAAACATATAGATTAGAATGGCTGTGAATATGCAAAGAAGCAGATACTTACACAGGGCTTGAATCCTCTTGAACGACTCGTTCATTCAATTGTTCATGAACTTGGGGGCGAAGAAACTCCGGTTAGCTTGCTTTTGAATGATATTGAGCTCTATAAAAGAGCTATTTATTGGAACAATATTCTTACCGAATTTTTGCAGAGCCTAGGAATTTACAGTACACGATCGACCACCACGTTTAAAAGAGGGATGGATCACGGATAGATTAGAAATAACGTTAATGAATCGACTGGAGTGGTAGATGGAATATATGAAAAGTGTAAAGTAAGAGGTCTTGGGAGATGCTTTACCTACTGGTAGTTGGATGCGAGGGATATGGTGAAGTTTCACTTTAGAGGAATTTCTGTATCTTGAAGCAAAGATTCTGGTGAAATGAGTAACATGCAAGAGACCTTTTTATATTCCAATTTAATTAACAAAACGTGATTAGTGATCGATCAAAAAGTGTTGAATGTTGGACTGAGAATGTATTCGCATGGCCAGTAAGCAAGTTCGAGGAGAGGCCGACCCTGACATGTCACATAACCTACTTTACATTTTTAAGTAAGACTATAAGCGTCAACCTGCAAGGAGATGAGGAGAGTTCTCAGAAACCAAACCATTATATGAAGAAGTCGTTTTGTCCACCTTAAGACACATTGAAGCATCACTTTTGCGAAAGTACTTTCATCTCATACGGAGCCTCTAATTGTGACAGTCGGACAAGCCCTGGAAATGAAGATGAATAAAGAAATAAATGACCTGGAGTTCTATCGAGAAACCCAAAAAGAACAAACCTTGCCGGAAGTTCTTGAAAAAGCGCTTACATCATGAATATTGATTCTTCCCATTATTTTTATTATTTGTTCTTCTTTCATCGAAAACTCTAAATTATAATATTTGTTATCGTATAACTTACCAAACCCTTAAAATACTTAGGCCCCGTTTGGCCCTGTTTTTCTCGAAATGCAACTCTCTCTCTCTCTTTTCTTTTCAATCATATATTTTTCATTAAAATAATATTACACGTAAATCAAAAACTTGTCATCTACACATTATCCATCAATCTTTTATTCTAAAATTCATTTTTTCTTCAAAATGGATATCAAATACCCTGTAAAATATAAAATAAAGGATTCAAGCTTTCTCCCCAACCGAGGTGATAGAACATGCTCTGCCCATCCCGAATGCGGGCGAGATTCGATCCTGGTCAATAATACGGTCGAACAGACCAGCCCGTGAGATCTATATTTTAAATATAGTTTAGGAGTCATTCATGGCTCGCGTCATAGGGGTCAAGGCACTTAAGTTACTTGGGCCTGGCATAGCCCGACATGACTTATGTTGGGTAGCAGCTTGGGTGACCAGACACATTTTTACACCTCTAGTATAGCCTATGCGAGTGCATAGTTTGATGATCATTCGAACTCGAAAAAGTCCTAATCAAACCCAATGCCAAATAACCCAACCTAGACTTATGAGTTGGCCCATTTTAAACACTAACAATTAAGCCGAATTGGTCTGGCTCGCAGACAAGCCCATTTATCAGATCTAAAGAGGCCCAAATTTTCTATAAACATGCCCATTAATAATAGAGAAAGTAGTAGATAAATATTTTACGTAATTATATTTTTTCAATGGGACAGAATACGATAGTGAATAAATATTTTACGTATTTTAAATTAGACGTGATAATGGATAACTATTTTATATATTTCGAGCATAACTTAATATTACAACGAAGTCTGCCAATGTGCATGTCCGGCTGTATTGTTGTTTATAATGGACTACGTGCCATGAAAAGAGAAGAAATAATGGACAAAAGGTGGACAAGCTTGGAATAATAATAATAATAATAATAATAATAATAATAATAATAATAATAATAATAATTTATGCTGCATTATAAGCAGAATTTGGCAGTCTTAACCTCAGAATTTTTGCATATTTTTTAGCAGATATTTGCATTGCTAGAGTTAAACTTATGTTGCATTTTTAGCAGATTTTTTCAAATCAAACCGAACCGTAAAAAATGATTTGATTTGAAAATAAGCCAAAAATCATGCTAACCGAACCATATTCACTCTTACTAATAGACTTTGTTTTCAACTGACGAAGGTTCATGCTAATGCATATTTGAAGCTACAAATATAAAATTAATTTTATTCTCGAATAGTTTAATCTTTTAAACTATGTAGTTGAACAACAATCATCTATTATGGTACCACGAAAGATTTTTTTATTTTTTATTTTTTAATCTTGTTAACCAGATCAAGTTATGGTCAAAACAATCCATTGCAAGTGACTGAAGTCAAGAATCCATGACTTTTGAACTAGCTAATGTATATTAATTAAACAAATTATCCATTTTTTAATCAATCATGCTACATGTATATAATCTTTCACATTTTGCCACATGGCAACACACCATTGGACAATTTAAATTTTGTTCAGTTTTTCCATCCAATCAACACTTGCCAACACTGTGAATGTCAACTATAATGTCAAGAAAAGAGTGTAGAAGTGACGTTTTCCTTTTTCAATTAGGTGGGGAGCATGTGATTAGGTAAATTATGGGGGCATCTAACACATGCATTTATTAAAAGAAATCCAAACTTTTTAATTTTTCTCTTTGGTTAAGCACAAAATATAATCCATGATTGCTTATAATTATATTATCAACTATAATTATCAGATCTGGAAGATTAGCCCAATATTAATTAATTCCACCAACATGCTTTCTTGTTTCTTTTTACAAGAATATGCTCTTCATGTTATTGGTGCATGCAAGGTTTAGAATATTCAAGATTTTAGATACAAAGACTCTGTCTATATCTAAGAATCATAAAATTTGAGTTTAGAATCTGATTAACTCTTTTTTGTCATTAATTAGTTGATTTCTAATTTCTTTTCTTATTGGACCATAGTCACTATACCATGGTTAAGGCATGACATATTTGATTCTCCTAAGCCAATTGTTGAACCCTAAGGGCACACATGATATTCATTAGACAAAATTCTAAATATAGCTTTATATAAAAAATTAATAATAATAAATAAATAATAAATAAAAAATTTGGGTTATATCAAGAGTGATACTGTTCACAAAAATTGGCATCTCCAGTGAAGAAGCAAAGCTAAAAATGAGAGAGTCTACATGTACAGAAAATGGGTTTACAGAACTTTTATAGAATACATATAACGTGAGGGATGAGTGGCTTTTTTCGACAATATTTTAAACACATGGAATCCACCCCATGTGAGCATTTGTAGCGATTCTGTGAATTCATTTACTGTGCAAATGGATTAAACTGTTAAAAATTCTCTTTTACGAGCATCTCCAATGATTCTAGGGATGGTAAAATGCACGAGAAAAATCAGTTTTTAAAGATTTGAAGTCAATGTGCCGTTAATGTCTAATAAATAGAGAGAAAAATCTTAAATTAGTTTTTAATTGATTTTATGTACAATCCAATACTACTAAAGTCCAGACATAGGAACGGCCCAAGCCCAACTTCATTATAGAACATACTCATTTGAATTACTTTGAATTATTAACAAAATCAATTATAGAACTAATATAACAAAAACAATTTTTTTCATATTTTTTAAATCTCTAAATAAAAAAAAATTTGCCTAATTGTCAATAACTAGACTTAAAGATAAGGGTTTGTCTAACTTTTCCTTTAGCATGTTTGTGAAGTATTTATGAAAGATTTAAATTTTAAATAAATGGAAATGAGTAATAGATAAAGTGTGTAGGACTTGTGAATCCCTCAAAAATGTATAAATAAATGACTAAGTATTTATAAACAGTTTTTAAACACGACTCAAACATAGGCTAATCTTAGTCGTTTATTTATTAAAATGTAAGAAATAAACTATAAAAAAAAATGGTTTACCACATGCTCTCGTTGAGTTAATTGTTCCAATGGTCACTGGACTTAAGTCCATATCTTTGATTGGTCACTGAAATTTAAAATGACAAGTTTTGGCTGCTGAATTTAGGTTTATATTTTCGATTGCTCACTGAACTTTAAAATATCGAGTTTTGATCACTGAACTTTAAAATATGTCAAACGTTACTCATTAACATAACTGTTGAACTTTGAAAAATATCGAGTCTTACAGTGAGTAAAATACAACATTTTTCAAAGTTCAGTGATTGATATACAACATTTTTTAAAGTTCAATAGCTAAAACTCGATATTTTAAATTTCAATGAACAATCGGAGACTTGGACCTAAGTTTAATGACCAAATCTCGACATTTTAAATTTCAGTGAACAATAAAAAATATAGATTTAAGTTCAGTAACCATTGGAACTATTAACTCGCTCTCGTTCAAGGAAAGTCTTATATTAAAGGCTCTATGAAAAACCTATATTTAGACTATTTAAAATGAGTAATGATATTTATAGTGAGGATTGCATAGTCATCCTTATATGACAACTTGTTATTTAAAGCATTAGTTTGTTATCTGAGACAACGGAATTAGGTAAAATTAATAGCTCAAATAATAAATTATTATATGATAACTACTATAGTTGATAACTATGAATAACATTATTCATTTCAAATAATTGTATTGTAGAATTCTCCTTTTTTATTTCTATGTTTTCTAGGATAAAAAGCCCATGTTCGGTATGAATTGAAATCTAGATTTTAATTCAAAATCAAAGTCAACAATTCATTTTAAACACATATTTTATGGGACTCACAATTTTTCAATCACATATTTATTCAATTTTTATCAAAATTTACCAAAAATCTTATTTTATTCCCACCAAACATGGACTAATTCATGTGTTTATGGTCGAAAAAAAATTATGGTAGAAGGATATGGATTGGACACATCAACATACCCAACACAGCAAATGTGGTTATTATGCAAAATACATTATCATAAAAATTGTAAAATTTTAAATTACTTATTTCAGTATCATTTTCCATCGCATATTTACATAATAATATATTCTACATGCAAATCAATAAAATTTCTTTATTTTTTAACCATACATTCTCCAAATAATACTATTCAAAACTCTTTAACTTTTCAAATAATGGGCAACAAACAACGACGGATTTAGCCGGTCCCTATTTGGTGGGAATTAAAATCAGATTTTTAATAAATTTTGATAAAAACTAACGAGATGTGTGGCGAAAAAGTTATGGATCTTATGAAATATTTAGTTAATATTAATTACCGACTTTGATTTAAATTAAAATTAAAATTTTAATCCCTACCAAACAGGGACTTAATATGCACATATACTTGAACAGCAAAAAGCCTAAATATCATTTCATTTTATGGTCCCCAACTTTATTGTGCATGTAAGATTGCTTTCACTTCATAGTTCATAATTGCTTCTATCGAGCTATTGGCAAATTTTCCTATCCACTCTCACTTCTATAATTACATTATATAAGTCTCATTATGATCAGCACTTGAATGGCGTGTTTCTTCCCACAACAACCTTGTTGAATATAGTGAAAAGTCGAATAATTCACGAGGAAGGCTTTGAGTAACATTCTATTGTCATAATCGTACAATAATCCCACGAGGGGGGTAACATGGAGTTTGAGCCATGCAATATTTTTCATTTCTTGTTATGACATAAGAAACCAATAGAGAAGAAGTCCCACGGAGGGCTAAATTGCATGCACACTATGGCCAAGCAGTCATCGGATTCTAATGCTTGCCTCTTTGGACATTTAGAGGTAAAGTACTCATTTGATATGGACTAGAGAGAGGTGGTGTATCGAAACAAATTCTGAATACTAGATATGACCTTAAAATATATGGTGTCGTGATGAACTTGTTAGACTCTTGAAAATTTGTAAAAAATGACTATACCTATTATAATAAATATAGAAGATTACTTCAAAGGAGTAACAATGGTGAATTGCAAGAAACAAGGGCAAAGACAAGCACTTGGGAGCTTCATAAAACTGAATTGGGCGACCTTACAACACATGAAGTGGGGTGCTCTTTCTAGTT
Source organism: Olea europaea var. sylvestris (assembly GCF_002742605.1). Classification (NCBI taxonomy): domain Eukaryota; kingdom Viridiplantae; phylum Streptophyta; class Magnoliopsida; order Lamiales; family Oleaceae; genus Olea; species Olea europaea. The sequence continues at coordinate 6,595,473 of NC_036238.1, read as the reverse complement.
TGTGCAATGGGGCCAACCTAAAGTTAAGAATCTTTGCCAACATGTTGGTTGGAAATGCATATTTTGGGGTATGGTTGTATGTACCTTATATATTCATATATACTCTTAATCTTAATTCTTTAAACTATATAGATTATCAGCCTTTAACATCATCTTCACCCTTTTCTGAATTCTAAAGAAAAATTATTATTGACAGTCTAAGACCATACATATTAATAGATACAATTACTATTTATTTGCTGAATAGACAGATTAATTGAAAGAATCGTGATTATACTTAACAATAAAATGCTCAAAAGTGCTCTTTTCCTTACTTGGAAGGCATATAATGGACACGTGGGAGCCTTCGATCAAGATCTTTTTGCCTCTCCCATTTTGACTCTATGCTCAAATCTAACTTTATAGGACTGTTGATTTATTTTAGTAGTTGATTTATGGAACATTGATAAAAGGAGAAAGTTTTTAGTTGGGCTCATCGCCCCCCAAAGCAAAAGAGTCCACACTAACACTAGTGGGAGAATATTAAATACAATCATGCTACATATTCATTCTTTTTGACATCATATTTAACATTGTGTCATGTGACAACACATGATTGAATAATTTACACACAAAAAATAATAATAATAAAATTCCGCTCAACACTTTTTGAACTCCAATGAAATGTAGACAAAGATGTCAATCAAAGAATGTACACTTAACATTATTTTATTAAATATTGGGGGAATGTAGGGCATATGTTAATAAAAACATAAAATGAAAGGGTTTATTTGCAACACAAATGCTTAGTACAAATTCGATGTCTGTGTTAAGGGAATAAATCTCACATCGGTTAAATATCGAAATATTGACCAACTTAAATAGATCTTGGGCCACTCTTCTTAATAAGGTTGACCTTATTTAGATGGACCTCAAATTTTAACATGGTATCAAAGTCCAGTAAGCTCCAACAAGCTATTCGATCCGATTAAGTCTCAAAAATGAGCACACGAATTTCAAGATTGGTCTGCTCAAAAAGAGTCACCATCTTGCGGGGGCATATTAAAGGAATAAATCTCACATCAGTTAAATATCGAAATATTGACCAACTTAGATAGATTTTGGATCACTCATCTTAATAAGGTTGACTTTATTAAGATGAACCCCAAATCTTAACAGTCTACATATTTAGAACTGTTACATCAAACTAACAATTTTATACATGTTCAAACTTTATTAGACAATGAAGAGTGATCCCATTATCACGTAGATTGATAATCAACATCGCTCTTGATAAATAGCATTACATGTACTATCAACATGTTGTGGCAGTGTGGCACTAGTCGTAGTCTGAAGTGAATTAAATTGAATATCAACGAGAATTCTACATGTAGAACCAAATAGTTACATGTGTAGCGATGAAACCAGACTAGATTAGAACTAACTGGGTGTCGTCCAGTTTCATCTTTATGTGCTTCAAAGAAAGTATAAAGTGAAAACTTTTGTGTAAATTATATAGCTTTACTTTCGCGCTTTTTCTTTGAGACGATAAAAGTGTTACTTATTCGAAATACATATTGATTCACATAAAATAAACTGTTAACTGGAATATTAGATCAGACAAAACTAGGGTCACACCCGGGCAAACCCTATCCATGGAGTTTGTCTCCACTTTTCAGAAGACAGGAAATGGCAGTTGGAAGGGTGCAGTTTGTGGGTTGATTTTTAGGCTCTTCAGTTTGAGTAATAAATTGTCTGCAGTAATTAACTATGGCTGGTGTAGCAACAGCAATATGGACCATCCATGAACATGGTTTGACAATGACAGATAGGCAAAATAAGCTATCTTTCTTGGATTGGGAGTTTGGCACTTGCCTTTTCATTTAATTCAATTTATGTAAGAGATCAGAAAAGAGAACGCATCTAGATTTCTTGATTTTGTGTAAACGAGGGAAAATGAATCTGTGATCAAAAAATAAGATTCGGCATGCAAAATTATTTTATTTGAAAAATATTTAGTTGAAAATTAGATTAAAAATCTATACCAAAATGAGACTATGTTTTTGAATTTTAGATTTCATGCTATTTTCGACTTCGAAATTTGCAAAGTAGTTCAATTGATGTCACGTCGCTTCAATAAAATGCTATCGGACATAGGGAGATAATAGCTCATTCGACTATAACGATTAAGTTAAAGACTCGTGATAGAGAGAATCTAACGTGTGAGCAAGTATAAAGATTTTGCCTTATAACGATGTACGATCACTCGTATTTATAGAGGGAGGCAATGACTATAACAGGAGACTCAATTATTTGCAATTTTTCTAAAATTTTGTTTGTCCACTTGACAATCTATATACTAACCCAAAATTTTGGTAAGCATCATATATGATATTACGGGAGTCACGTACTTTTGACAAGTTCATATGTGAGCACTAGCTTAGATATTTTTATTGTACTAAATTCTATCTATGTTTAACATGGTTCCAAGTACCTTTTCGTGTAATTTAACTCGGACTCAAGCCTTCTTTGAACAATCCTTGTTTAGGGCGATTCTTCGAGCAAGACACTAGTAGATTGAGTAATCTCATCGTGCTCACTAATCAAGATCGTTAGAAATCAATCTAGATTTACGATTTCAAGTAGAAACTCGATCTTTTTCATATTATCTCATTATGCGTTTATTATTTCTCAGTGTCACATCACCTGATATTTTGACTCACAAAAAATTAAGAATAATCATTAAAAAATTATCTTTAGCTCATGTTTGTCTACTTTTTTTTAAAATTCTTTTTTCTTGAAACTCAATTTCAAGCACATATTCTCACGATAAAATATTTTGCATATAAATTGAAATTTTTTTCTTAATTTTTAATCATACATTCTTTAAAAAGGTCAATATTTCAAAACTGTTACCCACGACCCCCACCCAAAAATAAAAAATAAATATTAAATAAGCCCCCGTTTGGCCCTCATTCTCTTTCATTTTTTTCTAATCTCTTATTTTCAATCACACAATCTTTCATTAAATAATATTATACGTAAATCGAGAATTTTTCATTCATTTTCAATTACATATTTTTCAAAAAAGTACTATTTCAAGTATTGAAATTTGAAAAAAATATATATATGAGAACCAAACGGGGCTAAAATCCCTCTCTTTAATGATCATCAAATCAGGGCTCCAATTCTAGGAAATCCAATAGCTTAACAAGTGGGAACAAACTTGTCGTGACACTTCATAGGGGGAAATGGGAGTTTGCCTGTTCAATCAGAGACTGTTATGGTCTGGTAGAAAACAAACGAGAAAAATTAATAATTACAAACAGACAAAAATCAATCAAGTTCAGTGAATGAAAACGAGTGCACGTGGACAGACCTCCCACACGTGCAGTCAGACAATCGTCCCCACTTCTTTCACTATACACACGTATGCAATTTATCATCTTTCAGATAACAAATACAACTGCTTTCAATTGTGCTACGTATTATTCAGGTTTAAATTCAAATGAGATACGTGTTGATAAATGATTGAACAATTTAGAAAATTAAAACAAAAGATGCCTTATCATTTTCTGACATAGCAGTCTATCTCTTCACTTCTATATTTTTAAGTCTGACTAAATGGTTTTATTCAATAGCTTTTTACTACAGAAAATACACACGTGTCCTATTTTTTAGTTTTTATATAACCATGTTTGAGCCCTATTCAAATAGTAATAATTTTTTCTTAAATTTATTTTTAATTATACATTCTTTCAATAAAATAATTTTACACATAAATTCAAATTTTTTCTTATCTTTTAACCACATATTTCATAAAAAATCATTATCATAAAACTCATTTTGACAAATATATATATTGGTTCTAAATCATAGCCATACATAAATATCAACCTTGGGAAAATAGAATATTCAAAATTAACAATAGTCGCTTTAAAAAAAATTAAAGAGAATCTTTAATTAAATGCGTAGAACATCGTGTAGAGTTTTTATACAAGTCCAACAATCAAATTTTATTTATACGTTTGAATATTTCCTAGAAAATATTGCCACCAATTATATTGAGAGGAAATTCCATTTAGCCCTTGTTCGAGCTCCATTCTTTTCATAAGAATGAATTTTAGAATAATGTATTAATGGAAAATGTGTTATTAAAAAATAAGTAAAAGTTTTGAATTTGCTTATATTTTATCGAAGAATATGTGATTGAAATAATATCAAAATACTGTTTAAAAATGTATTATTTTCAAAGAATGAGGCTCAAAGAAGGGCCTAATGTACCTTTCGCGTGAGTTTCATTAATTTTGCCTCTTGCTAAACTTTGGGTATTTATAGGTGATGAGAGCTGTTGGATGTGAGACACGTGTATACATTTGAACGGTATGATGCGTCTGCTCATCGGCATCAATCAACTGCGTCTGTAGAGTGGGCAGATAGTTACTTCTCCCGAGTTGAATTGACATAAAGTTGATAGGTCACATCAATTAGCCTCATAGAGACGTCAAATCACTTTAAACCTTATGGGCAGAAAAGATCTTGACAAAGATCTCATTCTGAAATCGGCTAAGGATCCTCAGGCCGAGGTCCACGGGGGTCATTTCGCCTCAGATTCAGGGGGATAGGGCACTTCGGTCAGTCCTACAGAATTACCTATGCCTCGTAATGTGATAGCAGATCATCTCAATTGGAACCACTTAGGGGAACCACTTCGTATGAGCGTTCCACACCTCGCCTGAAGTGGTGGTGGACTTTTCGAAGTGGAACCACTTCGTATGAGCGTTCCATACCTCGCCTGATATGGGTTCAGTTAGGGGCGTAACAGTGGTCCCCCAAGTCCAAGTATGAATATTTATATCATGGGTGGACTTGTCTTTCCGATCGGGTATATGCGCCTCGGGATGGGGATCGTGATTTGTGAGAACTTGAGGGTCGATTTTTTGTGTTCACCGAAGCGTTGATCATAGGCAGATGCGCTAAATCTTCGCCACCATGTGAGGGAAAAAAATTACGCGAGGTCGAGGTGCTGACGAGCTGGACGAGGCGTGGGGAGATTGTCAATGCAGCGACCGAGGCAATGACCCACAGGGAACTCGGCGTCAGGTGCGCCTAAACTTTGTAAAGTCGAGTGAGGAGCTCATCTGCCACTGGTGCGCTGACCGACAAGGGACGACGCATTGGGAGATGGCTAACACTTTGTAAAGCTTAGGAGAGAGCCCAGCGACTGAAGCAATGACCCACAGGGGACTCGGCGTCAGGTGCGCCTAAGCTTTGTAAAGTTAAGTGAGGAGCTCATCTGCCACCAGTGACCTGACCCACAAGGGACGACGCGTTGGGAGATGGCTAACACTTTGTAAAGCTTAGGAGGGAGCGCAGCGACCGAGGCAGTGATCCACAGGGGCCTCCGCGTCAAGTGCGCCTAATCTTTGTAAAGTTGAGTGAGGAGCTCATTTACCACCGGTGTGCTGACCCACATTGGACGATGCGTTGGGAGATGACTAACACTTTGTAAAGCTTAGGAGGGAGTGCAGCGACCGAGGTGATGACTCACAGGGGACTCCGCGTTAGGTGCGCCTAAACTTTGTAAAGTTAAGTGAGGAGCTCATCCGCCACCTGTGCGCTGACCCACAAAGGACAACGCATTGGGAGATGACTAACACTTTGTAAAGTTTAGGAGGGAGTGCAGCGACCGAGGTGATGACCCACAAGGGACTCCGCGTTAGGTGCGCCTAAACTTTGTAAAGTTGAGTAGGAGCTCATCCGAGGCGGACGTGTTTGACGCTAAATGATTTGACAGCTGCTGCGTATTTTCAAGGTGACAGTTGGATACAACACCCATTCCCCAAAAAGGCGCTGCGGCTACTTATTGATGACGGCTGGTGGTGACCGAGGTAACGCGTTATATGTGAGCGTGAGGATCATAGCAAGATCTTAGGCGTAGATCAAATCTGACGTTTCATTTCAACGGCCTAGATTGATGGTGCGACGGACGGCCTAAATTGATTGCATTTGAATTTGACGGTGGAGATTAGTTGGAGCGCTCTATAAAAAGCGGAGTTGAGAACTTTTGGAGTTTTTACTCTTGCGAAACAGAAAACTCCATTACTCTCAAATCTCTTTGCGATTTCCGGCGTTCTTCAAGCATTTTCGGCGAGAACTTTGATTTTCCGGCGACCACACACCACTTTTCGACCATTTCCGGCTGGGGAACACTCAAACTCGTAAGTTTTAGTAACTATTTTGAGATTTTTCCTTTCTGAAAATGGCCTCCGAGGGTAGTGCTAGTTCAGGGAGGGGGTTGGAATTAGTACGGATGGATGTGCCCATTGTGGCAACCTCTTCGAAGTAGCCAAGGCGATATTAGGGGGGGGAGAATATTTGGAAGAGGTCGGATAGCCCAGTAGATACCTCTGTGCATTGGGGGCGTCGGATTACCCCTCCAAGCTAAAGGAGGCCGACCTAAAAAGACTTAGGACTGAATATAGGATACCGGATAACATAGACCCGATCCTCCCCGAGCCTGACGAGAGGGCCTACTACCCTAGGCCAAGGTGTGTGGCGATAAGTGAGGCAATCCTTAGGGTTGGCCTTAGGCTTCCAATTCACCCATTTTTCGGATGGTACTTAGGTCTTACGGCTTAGCACCGACCCAATTGAATCCGAACTCCTGGAGCCAGATGGTGGGCTCCTGGATGTTATGGAAAGAGGCGTCACTAGGAGTGGAGATGCCCTTCTCAGTTTTTCAGACCCTCTATATTCCAAAAGTAACAGTCGGGGGGAATAAGACTAGGGGCTGGTATTACCTGATCTCTTGGGGTTCCCACACTCCATTCGTGCTCGATCTGTCGAGCTCCATCAAGGAGTGGAAGAGCTCGTGGTGCTGGGCTGCTGGGAGATGGGACACGATGGAGAGGGACCCCTTGACACCTCTTACGGTCCCCACGAAGTATTCGACACTTAGTGAGTATTACAGCTGTATTTCTTCTTTATTCTCTTCGATTCGAATTATAACTAACACTCCTATTCATTTTTTGAAGGCACTCTTTCTCGGTGCGAGCTGTCCTCAGATGATTTTGAGATCGTCTGCGTGATCTATCAACTGCCTCCAAAGAAGAGGTCGTTCCATATGCTGATCAGAAAGAACCTCCATTTTGTGACGCACGACCTAATGGCCTCACAAGGTAATGTCTCGAAGCGAATACCTTTGAATATTTTCGAGTCGTTTGCACGTACTAATATACTTATTTCTTGCAGATAACTTCAATAAGAAGATGCCTCTTCGGCCCGACTTCAAAACAATACAGAAGATGATGGGCGAGGCGAGGGCCTTGAAGACCTCCTCTTCCTCTTACAAGAAGCAGATGGAGGACTTAGTGGATGTCAGCAAGAGGCTCCCGCCTCCGACGGAGGAGGAGGTGCCTGAGGATCCAGAGGCTAACCTGCTTCGAAAGGGCAAGAAACCTGCTGCCCCTTCCAAGCGGCCAACGGTGGTGAGGCCACCCCCCGTTCTAAGGCAAACCAGGATTCCTACTGGGGTGGCCATTCCGGAGAGAATGTCCGTGCCATCAGAGGCTTCACCTGTCCCGCGCGAGGGCTCCAGTTGCTGCCGTCCCTTTCGCCCAGGTGTCGGAGGAGCCTAAGAAGAAAAGAGCCCATCCCTCCAAGGAGGTGGACTTCCTGGGCTCGAACTCCGAGGAGCCCGTTAAAGAAGTACTGGAGGCTCTGCCTCCAGAAACAGCTACATTGGTAGTGGTCCACAATAAGTATTGGATTGAAGAATGGAGGGACCACACCGCCTCTTGCACAGCTGAGGACCTGGTGGTGGCCAATAGTGCATTTGTGGCCCGGGCTCTAAGCACCAGCATCCAGCTCGAGGGCTTGGTGAAGGACCTAAACGCCAAGAGAGAGGACATCGCCAAGCGCCTCGAGGAGGCGATGCAATATGGGGACAAGGTGAGGAAGGCCCGGGCCAAAGCTGCGGAGGAGGAGAAAAGGAGGATGGAGGCTGAGGCTCAGTTGGCGGCTGTTGCTGGAGATATAGAGCGGCTGAAGAAGGAGCTCTATGAAGTGGAGTGTCAGGTTGCTACCATGATCCGAAGAGTGGATCATGCCAACGAGCACCACCGGCTCGCTACGGAGGCTCTAGAGGCCTCAAATAAAGAGAAAGCTGAGTTGAGGCAGAGGACAGAGGCCCAGTCTGAGGAAATTGCCTCTTTGAAGGAAGAGCTGAAGTCAGCAAGGGAAGTGGCTGTTCAGAATTTCATTGACCACTTCGAGGAACATCCGATGTACGACGACTTTGAGAATTTCTGGGCCTCCTGGAGTGCCCAAGGCATATTGGGTCGGCTGAAAGAGGTCCACCCTACTTTGGACATCTCCTCTTTAGAGACAAAGTTTGAGAGACCTACTAGAGACCGGCCTGATAGGCTTGCAGAGGACGCTCCAGCAGCTCCCGAGGCTGGCAAGAAGGAGCCTTCCATAGAGTAGGGCTTATTTTGTAATGGCTTCGGCCTTTTGTAAATTTGAAGTGAATGAAATGAAAAATTTTCATTTTTTTTACCAAGTGTTATTGCTTCTACTTTCTGATCGTATTGATCTGTTTACGCATATATGAATGACAATCTTTTAAGACTAAGCACCTCTTAACAACAATCAGAAGATCGGACCACTTAAGTAATCATCAAGTGTCTCTTAACAATCATTAGATCGGATCACTTAAGTAATAATCAGGCGCCTCTTAGCAACAATCAGGAGATCGGACCACTTAAGTAATCATCAAGCGTCTCTTAACAATCATCATATCGGATTACTTAAGTAATAATCCTGAGGGACTGAGGTAACAATTTGATAACCAATGTGACAAAGAACTGAAGTATTAATACTTGAAAAAGTTACATTATCCATTACCAAGGCATTTTCAGCGCTCAGTAAGATAGGCAAATTACAAATGAGATCGGATCGAGACACACACTTATTAGACAACATCGAGATCAGATTGGAACAAACACTCATCACTGATAATATTTCCTTAAGTGTTTGATGTTCCATTGATGAGGTAGTGTTTTCCCTGCCATGTCTTCAATTTCGAAAGTACCAGGTCGGGATTCCCTGTAGATGCGGTAAGGACCCTCCCAATTCGGTCCAAACACTCCTGACCCGGTTGGCTTTGATGATTGGAAGACCCTCCTGAGGACGAGGTCTCCCAGGCGAAGAGTTCTGTTTCTGACCTTGGAGTTATAATAGCGGGTCATCTTCCTATAATACTTTGCTAAATTCACCTGCGAAGTATCCCTCATTTCTTCAAGGAGGTGGAGTTCGTTCACTCGGGCCTCGTTGTTACTGATCTCGTTGAAGTGTATTCGGCGGTGTGATGGGACCCCAACCTCAATCGGGCTCATGGCCTCGGCCCCGTAGGTCATTGAGAATGGTGTTTCCCCAGTTGCAGTTTGGCTTGTGGTTCGGATTGCCCAGAGAACGTGGGGAAGTTCATCGACCCAAGCCCCCTTTGATGTGTCAAGCTTCCTTTTCAGGGTATGCTTGATAGTTTTGTTTACTGCCTCAACTTGTCCATTCGCTTGCAGGTGATGAGGCGTTGAGAAATCCTTTTTTATCCCAGTTCGTTGCACAATTCTCGCATTTTCGGTTGTCGAATTGTCTCCCATTTTCGGACACTAAGGAGTGAGGAATACCGAACCTACAAATGATATTCTTCCAAATGAATATTGTAGTGTTTGCCTCGGTAATCTTCGCAAGAATTTCAGCCTTGACCCACTTGGTGAAGTAATCAATGGCGACAATGGTGAAGGTCGCGCTTCCTCTTCGTTTAGGGAGTGGACCAATAAAGTCGATGCCCCACTTGGCGAATGGTCAGGGACTGGTTATCGTAGAGAGATTCTGAGAAGGCTGCCTTTGAATGTTCGAGAAGCACTGACATTTGTCACATTTCTGGACAAACTGGCAAGCATCCCTTTTCAGGGTCGGCGAGAAGTAGCCTTGACGGAGAACCTTGTGTGCCAAGGCCGCTCCTCCAGAGTGATTTTCGCAGATTCCCTCATGGATTCACCTCCGACACATCTGAGAAGTGGTGAGGCGAAGCCTCTTTTGTAGAGCACATCCTCTTTCAGGACGAAATGCGCAGCCCTTCTCCTCAACTTCCTTGCCTCGCTTTCGGAAGCAGGTGGTGTCTGATCCTTTAGATGGGCGATGACGGGCTGCATCCATAATGGGGTGCCTTCTATCCAAAGTACATCTTCTCCTTCGAAAATGGAGGGCTTCGCCAGGTGTTCAATAGGGACAACTTTTAATAACTCAGAATCCTAGCTGCTAGCCAATTTTGAGAGGGCGTCTGCGCGTGTGTTCTCTAGGCGTGGGAGTTGAATCAGTTCGAACCTTTCAAACTGGGGGACTAGGTCCAGAACCAATTTCAAGTATACAACCATGCCGCTGTCTTTGGCCGCAAAGCTTCCACTGACTTGATTCACTATCAGCTGAGAATCGCTGATGGCCACAAGCCTTCTGACCTGCATCTCTCTTGCCAGTCTAAGGCCTGCTAGAAGGGCTTCGTATTCGGTAGCATTGTTCGAGGCTTTGAAGCCAAACCTTACTGCGCAATTTAGCTTGTGACCCTCTGGGCTTTCCAAGACTATTCCTGTCCCGGAGCTTGCCTCTCCTGAGGATCTATCTACGAACAGTTTCCAGGTTGGGGATTCGACTGGTTCCATTATTGCCTCCATTTTCGGGGCTTTGGCAAACTCGACCACAAAATCTGCAAGGGTCTGGCCCTTTATGGCATGTCGAGATTGGAATAATATGTCGAACTCGCTGATCTCGATTGCCCATTTTAGTAGGTGTCATGATGCGTCTGTTCTCTACAACACCTGCTTCAATGGGAAGTTGGTAAGAACGTCGATCGAGTGGGCCTGGAAATATGGCCTCGATTAGGGTTGGCATCAGTTCGGTGTTGGGTCGGTTCGGCCAAAATCATAACCGTACCATAACCACATAAATCGGTTCGGTTCGTATCTCGGTTCGGTCCGGTTAATAACTACAAAAATAAATTATTTTTTATATGTTCATCCGTCAAATTGATATAAAACAATTTATGAAAAAAGTCAATGAAAACAAAAATACAATATTCCAAACGAAAATGCAAACATTATCCTAATTTTCAATTGTAAAATACAAATTTAACAAACAATATTATAAATATAATAATACTAAATTTTTCCTTCATTCTTAATTGTTGCGCATCGACGTTACTTGATTCATTCTTCCCTACAAGTCTTACTAGCATAGATCAGCATTCAAAGTTGATTCCTATTCATCCTTGGCAATACTGGCACGTTTAGAAAAATATCGAACTCTGTTTTTACATGATCAGCAATAATAGAATGGCTAACAAATGTAACAAATTTTTGGAGGCGACGACGACTTGCACCGTAGAGGCAATGGAGCCGTGCGTGAGTTTGTAGTTTGTGGAGAGTAGGGTTTGCATTTATATACTGCCATACTAATGCTATTATGGGCTAATGGTAAGTGGGCTGGCCGAATGAGTCAGGTAGATGTCAATTCAATTGTGTTTTTTTTTTTTGATTTTTTTTGGCAGGTAATCGGTTCGGTTTCGGTTCGACGACGTAAATACCATACCCGCACCATTACGAATCAGTTCATTAAAATTAAAACCATATTCACCCCATTGCACCATCGGTTCGATTTTTTTCGCCCCATTCGGTTCGGTTAACCGTGATTTTCTATTTTGACGGTTCAAATTGCCATCTCTAGCCTCGGTTTCCTTAAGGCTGTGATGAGGGCAAGTGACAATTTCTCCATATCTGGGTACCGTGTTTCAGTTGGGAGGAGTGCTTTGCTGACGTAGTATACTGGCAACTGTCGTTCATTTTCTTCTCTGACTAGAACAACGCTGACCGCAACGTCTGATACCGCCAAATACAGCAGCAGAGACTCTTCTGGTCAAGGTTTTGACAAAAGGGGTGCCTCTCCGAGGTACTTTTTCAGCGCCTGGAAGGCTTCATCGCACTCAAAAGTCTATTGGAACTTCTTTCCTTACTTAAGCACCTTGAAGAAGGGTAAGCTCTTATCAGTGGCCCTGGAGATGAAGCGACTGAGTATGGCTATTCGACCATTGAGGCTTTGGACCTCCTTCGGTTCCTGAGGTGACCTCATTTCCAGCAAGGCCGTTATCTTTACTGGATTGGCTTCAATTCCTCTTTGGTTAACAATATATCCCAAGAACTGACCTGAAGCCACCCCAAAGGTGCACTTGAGGGGATTTAACTTCATCTTATATTTTCTAAGTATCTGAAAGGTTTGGTCGAGGTGACTTACGTGTTCGCTTGCCTGGAGGATTTTTACTAGCATGTCGTCCACGTAGACCTTCATGGTTCTGCCAATTAGTTCAGCGAACATCATGTTGACCAGTCTTTGATATGTGGCTCCGGCATTTTTCAATTCGAAGGGCATGACTTTGTAGCAGTAGAGTCCTCTGTCTGTGATGAATGAAGTAGCTTCCTCGTTAGGTCGAAACATGAGTATCTGATTGTACCCCGAATATGCATCCACGAAGCTCAACAGTTCATGTCTAGCAGTGGAATCCACAAGTTGGTCTGTTCTTGGAAGTGGGAAGCTGTCTTTAGGGCATACCTTATTCAAGTTGGTGAAGTCTACGCACACCCTCCACTTCCCGCTAGGCTTTTTCATCAGGACCGGGTTGGATATCTATTTCGGGTAGATGGCTTTCCTTATGAAACCACTGCGGCTAAGCTTGCCTACTTTGTCCTTGAGAGTCTCGTACCTTTCTGGGTTGAGGGCACATCTTTTCTGCCGATGAGGGGCACATGAGGAGTTGATGTTAAGATGGTGGCAACTGATCCTTGGATCTATCCACACCATGTCCTCATGCTTCCAAGCGAAAACATCCAAGTTCCTTTTTAGGAAGCTTACCATCTCCTCTTTCGCTTTAGGGGGCAGTGTCTTCTTTATTCGTAAGACCTGACTAGGGTCCTCTAGGTTGACGGAGAAAGTCTCTAGTTCTTCCATTGGAGTTGCATTTAGTTCAGAGTCAATTATCCAGAGATCTAACTCGTCAAGAGGGTATCCTTGTTCAGGAGCCTCTTCCATGTTGATGTCTTCCTCCTGTTCGGAGGTATGCCCTTATTCAGAGGCGTCGAGCATTTCGACGTCTATACTGGCTTCATTGGCAACTTCGGTTATGATTAACAGTTCGGGGCACCGACTTTCTTAAAGAGTTCAAGTAACATGCCCTGGAGCCCATTTGGTCGCCTTGGACCGTAGCAATCCCATGTTCAATTGGGAATTTCATACACAAGTAGTGGATAGATGTGATGGCCTAAATATCTTTTAAAGCGGGTCCGTCTAATATTCCATGATAGGCCGACCTGTGGTCTACGACTAAGAATTCCATGAAGTATTGGGCCACTAGGGATACTAAACCCATTTCGACGGGTAGAGTAATCCGTCCTCGTG